>NC_084519.1:3874114-3976614 GCF_024500385.1 Phyllopteryx taeniolatus | reverse complement strand
CCGCGACCAGAATGAGGAGAAGCGGCTCAGAAAATGGATGGATGGATGGATGGATGGATGTTTTGGTTCTTTATCCTGTTGGCGGACCGATTACCTGCGGCTGAGACCAAGCTTTTTGACACTGGGCAGGACATTCTGGTCAAGAATGCCTTGATAGTCTTGAGATTTCATTGTACCCTGCACAGATGACAGCTGCATCAAAGCAGCCCCAGAATGTACTGTAACTGAGCCTCCGCCATGTTTCACAGTATATATAGTCTACTTTTCTTTGTATGCTTAATTTTTTGCAGCTGTAAAAATACCTGTATAGATGTGACTTGCCAAAACCTCCAGTTCTGTCTCATATGTCCAAAGGAAATTCTCCCAGATCGTTGTGGCTTATCGATATGCATTTTGGCAAATGCCAGTCTTGTCAGTTATTTCATTGACCAACAATTTTGTCCATGAGTAAGACATCACAATGGGGCGATTTCTTGTGCTATTCTATCCCGTGTACTACTACAGTAAATGCATGATTCCACAAGAATGATTAGAAATACCATTCATCCAAAAGTTGTGCCTATGCCTTACTCATGGAGGCCAGTAACCGTTCCTGTCAAACAACAGCAAAAAATGTCCATCACGCTACAATAGGTTTTAAAATATAGCCATAAAATTTGCACCATTAATCCAAGCTTTCCTGCACTGCCCCACAGAGATAGATTGGGATATAAACTTTTCTGAATGTGAATTACTGTACTTGACAAAAAAAAAAAAAAATAGACCGAGGGCTGTTTGATTATACATTTTAGATTACTCACACATTTCTTGTAAGACATATAGACAACATCAGAGGAAGCGTAGCGAAGAGTTAAAGCATTGTTTATCAACTTCTTGATGTGAAAGTGATCCGCAAAAAGGGATCCAGACCAGCTCACATTTCGGTAAGTACATGTAGATGATGACGTTAGATTTAACAGCTGTTGATTAAGAAGATATGCACACTGAAAATATTACAGAAAGTTTGGACATCTGTATGACATTAGTAACATTTTAACATTCTCAAATAAAACCTGTACATTTGATAAAGGTTTTTGCAACAGTTTGCCATGGTACAGACAATTTAAAAAAATAAATAAAATGGAGTTGGGACAGCATCCCAGAATAGGATATATGCAACCAGGGATTATACATCAACATTTTTCGAGCAGTTACTGTAGTTGTCGAGAAATGATGGGGGGAAAATAAATATATATCAAAAGAATGGTCTCTGTGCAAAGTTCCTGACTCAAACGTGATGAACAGTTTTTATGTAGGAATTTAGAGGCGTTTGAAGTGGATGTCAAAGAGGAGAACACGAAAAGACAGCTCTGAATTATTCAATAAAACCAAACAGATGAAGCAATCTGGATCTGTGCAGTGAATCAATATCATTTCCTGCCATTTTACACTTGCCTCTGCTGACTGTCACAATCGGCACCGAGAACGTTTGAAAAGAGTCTTGAAAATAGGTTGTCGTCACTGCTCCCACATCATTAAATCTAATCGGAGCAGGACGGAAACCTGAACTGCAATAATATTATACTCCTACCTATAAAAAAGATTATTTGTGTGACTTTTTGTTTGGCTTACTTTTTATTTAGTACTCATATCATACTGTAGCTCTTGTTACATGGAGAGGAACCCTGTTGAGGACGTCTCTCCCTGGACAGAGAGCATCTGTAAACGAGAGATGACTGAAAGAGGATCGCAGGCGAGAGGGGAATTGTAATCAAATTTCACTATCAGGACAACCATGGAGACGCAAGGAGGATGGAGAGTTGTGCTACAGATGCTCATTGCCTGCCTGTGGCTGTCATCCGGTCTGACAGCTGCATTTTTATAAGATCACATCATAAAAAAATTGAATACATATGATTGCTATTACGAGACAAAAATAATATCTGGGCTTCCTCTGGCTCAACACTACTGGAGTTGTGCCAATGAGGCTAGAATTCAATTTTCAAGGAGGCTCAATTGATAGAAGATCTTTCCACCGAAATCTCATCTGATGCTTGCATCATATCAAAAGCGTTTGATTTGTTCTTGCCAATTAGATGATAAAAATAAATATGAGATTTCAAGACAGAAGCAGTGTGGCATATTAGTTGGCTCTGCATCCTCGCAACAAGAATAATTCAGGTTGGGTTGACTGTCTGAATCCTGATTTGGACCTTTTCATTATCGTGTTTTCCCTGTGCTTGTGTGGGTTACCCCAGGGTACTCAGGCTGATGTCAGATTATAATCACCTAATTACTTGAAAATCTGCAAATGCTTCCAGAGTCTTTAAATGGTATCCAATTCTGGTTCAGTAGCCTCTAAATTCATTGGGAAAACTGCTGACTCGACTGTTGTCCATACTATAGTCAATAACACCTTCCACAAGAAAGGCAAGCCACATAAGGTTATTGCTCAACAAGCTGGATGCTCTTAAGAGTTCTGGATTTAAACAGATTAACACAAAGGATTCCTAGTGTCAAGCCACTCCTGAACCAGGTACAGCATCAGAAGTGTCGTACCAGGGGTAAGCTGAACAAGTCCTGGACTATCGCTCAGTGGTCCAAGTCAATATTTTTTTCAGAGGAAGTTAATTTCACATTACATTTGGGAATCAAAGACCTAGATGCTGGGGGAAGAGTGGAGAGGCCGAAAACACAAGCTGTTTGAAGTCAAGTGTAAAGTTTCCACAGTCAGTGATGGTTGGGGTGCCTTTCGTCATCCAAAGGTACTGATCCACTACATTTTCTTAAGTCCAAAGTCAGCACAGCGCCATACCAGTAGATTTTAGAGCAACCTTCTGCTGACAAGCTTTATGGACATGCTGATTTAATGCAACAGCACTTGTTGCACAACAGACTTGGCACCTGCACCGAAAGCCAAAACTACCAAACGCTCTCAACTCAAATCAACTTTATTTATATAGCACTTTCACAACAGCCGCAGCTGTCCCAAAGCGCTGTACATAAAACAAATAATACAATCGTAAATAACCAAACAAACAAAATCTCACAACTAGATTGGTGTGATTACGCAGCAATCTAGTTGTGAGATTTTGTGAGAAGCCACTGAGGCAAAATGGAGCGCACTCTTTGGCTCCAACCTGTTGATTCAGTCTCAATAGTCTCAACAGAAAATGACAATGTTCTATCAATATGGCACTGGTGTCAAAACAGGAGTTGTGAACATTCAGAGAAAATGATGACATGTCACAATCACCATCCCACATCAACGCCTTGCATAGGAGGGCTTGAAAGTAAGGCCAGGGTTTCCTGTCGTACCGTGATACTAACAAAAATTTAAAAAAAATACAATTAAAAAATTAATTGCTGTTGTAACACGTGCAGAATTTGGTTTGTCATTGTCTTGCTGAAATAAGGAGGGGCGTCCATAAAAAAGACGTTGCTTGGATGGCAGCATATGTTTCTCCAAAACCTTTATGTACCTTTCAGCATTAATGATGCCTTTACAGATGTGTAAGTTACCCATGCCATTGGCACTAACACAGCCCCATACCATCACAGATGCTGGCTTTTGAACTTTGCGTCCATAACAGTCCGGATGGTTCTTTTCCTCTTTGGCCCGGAAGACACGACGTCCACAATTTCAAAAAACTATTTAAAATGTGGACTCGTCGGACCACAGAACACTTTTCCACTTTTCATCAGCCCATCTTAGATGAGTTCGGGCCCAGAGAAGCCGGCGGCGTTTCTGGGTGTCGTTGATAAATGGCTTTTGCTTTGCATAGTAGAGTATGTAGCGCCGTATTGTATTTACTGCCATTGGTTTTCTGAAGTGTTCCAGAGCCCATGTGGTGATATCCTTTACGCACTGATGTCGGTATTTGATGCAGTGCCGCCTGAGGGATCAAAGGTCACGGGCATTCAATGTTGGTTTTCGGCCTTGCCGCTTACATGCAGTGATTTCTCCAGATTCTCTGAACCTTTTGATGACATTATGGACCGTAGATGATGAAATCCCTAAATTCCTTGCAATTGTACGTTGAGGAACATTGTCCTTAAACTGTTTGACTATTTTCTCACGCACTTGTTCACAATGAGGTGAACCTCGCCCCATCTTTGCTTGTGAATGATTGAGCAATTTAGGGAAGTTCCTTTTATACCCAATCATGGCACCGACCTGTACCCAACTAGCTTGTTCACCTATGGGATGTTCCAAACAGGTGTTTGATGAGCATTCCTCAACTTTCTCAGTCTTTTTTGCCACCTGTCCCAGCTTTTTTGGAACATGTTGCAGCCATAAAATTATAAGTTAATGATTATTTGCAAAAACAATAAAGTTGATCAGTTTGAACATTAAATATCTTGTCTTTGTAGTGTATTCAATTAAATATAGGTTGAACATGATTTGCAAATCATTGTATTCTGTTTTTATTTATGTTTAACACAACGTCCCAACTTCATTGGAATTGGGTTGTAAAAGAGGCGTCCAATAAGCAGTGTTTTGCTGATTTTGAGCCAGCATGTGTTTAACACAACGTCCCAACTTCATTGGAATTTGGGTTGTATTTTCTCAAGAACAGAACAGTGTCCCACAATTTAGAAATCCTGATGAAAAACACTGTAGATACTTCTTTCTTCCATATCATTACTTTCTGCAACTGTCTCATTCATCGGCTGCTTTCAATGGGGTTCCATGTGTGAGTGCGATGGCAGAAAAATGTTCATGGAACTAGGGTTAAAAGATCACGAGATGATTATTTTGAATCCTGGAGCTAAGACATTTAAGGACCTGCATCTCTTAGAAGCACGGGGAATTCATGAGAGCTTAGGCTTGATATGGAGGAGCGACATACTGATTGTGGAATCTGGGAATGTGGGGAAATTAATTCAGAGGAAAGATGAGTCGAGACTACAGAAGAACACAGAAAGAAAGTTGGAATTGAGGGAAGTTAAGACAAAGAAAATGGTGCACTCAGACATTTTGGAAAAAGATAAGATGTCAAGTGGGATCGGATTGAAAGCGACATTTAATGTCCTCCCCATTGCTATCAACTTTATTACCATAGTATTACCATATGATCACGATACACTTTCACACAAGGAAACCAGTCCAAGAACCCCACAGACAGACACAATAGCGACAGACACACACCATGTACATTTTATTTAATTGTGCAATTTTATGTTTTAAAGGTGTTCAACATTTGCTACACAGATAAAGTCAAGAGAGAAATACATCCTAATTTCCATGCTGTCAAGCAAGAGAAGCTTACCAGTTATTGGTCACATAAGCAACGTGACAAGTGGCAGCCATCTTTGTGGAATTTTCATTTAAAAAAAATTAAAATTAAAATTTGGAATAAGCACTTCAAACCCCTCTAAATTCATCCATCCATCCATTTTCTGAGCCGCTTCTCCTCACTAGGGTCGCGGGCGTGCTGGAGCCTATCCCAGCTATCATCGGGCAGGAGGCGGGGTACACCCTGAACTGGTTGCCAGCCAATCGCAGGGCACATACAAACAAACAACCTTTCGCATTCACAGTCACACCTACGGGCAATTTAGAGTCTCCAATTAATGCATGTTTTTGGGATGTGGGAGGAAACCGGAGTGCCCGGAGAAAACCCACGCAGGCACGGGGAGAACATGCAAACTCCAAACAGGCGGGGCCAGGGATTGAACCCGGGTCCTCAGAACTGTGAGGCTGACCCTCTAACCAGTCGTCCACCGTGCCGCCAAACAAGTTAATGAAAACTTAATTGATTGCTGACATACATGACCTATTTTACGGCCCGCACTGCTCTTCTCACCAAAAATATTACATTAGCGCTACTAAAGTCAAAGAGTTTTGAAGGCAAATGACGCCGTTAGAAACATCACGGTAATTTTGAATGTTGACATCTTGGAATTTTGGCCTGTACGAGTGGTTGGTGGATATTTGTAACAGAAACTTGTCACCCAATCGGAGAAGAGGTACCCCAAGTTATGAGATCGACGTGATACGTTGAGAAAGAATTTTATTTTACTCTAATTTGAGGGCTTTTTTGGACGAGCAAAAAATTTAGCAGAAATTTCATTAGATACGTCACAATCTCATGAGACTAAGAGGGAACCTGTGTGTTTACACGCACGCACACACACACACACACACACACACACACACACAGTGGGTACGGAAAGTATTCAGACCCCACGTGGTACCCTTTACGAAACAAAATAGCTTGATTTATAACGTTAAGCGTCAAATCACGCTAAACCGTAAGCAACGCAGGCGTCGCTGCTTCGATGAATCTATCCATCCATTTTCTTCCGCTTATCCGAGGTCAGGTCGTGAGGGCAGTAGCTTTAGCTATCCCGAGCCACTTCATTCAGCTCTTCCGGGGGGATCCTGAAGCGTTCCCAGGCCAGCCGGAAGACAGTCTTTCCAGCATGTCCAGAGTCATCACTAGGGTCTCCTCCCGGTGGGACATGCCTGGAACATCTCACCAGGGAGATCCTAATCAGATGCCCTAGCCACCTCATCTGGCTCCTCTCAATGCGGAGGAGCAGCAGCTCTACTCTGAGCCCCTCCCGGATGACCGAGCTTCTCACCCTCTCTCTAAGGGAGAGCCCGGACACCCTGCGGAGGAAACTCATTTCAGCCGCTTGTATCCGGGATCTTTCGGTCACGACCCACAGCTCGTGACCATAGGTGAGGGTAGGAAAGTAGATCGACCGGTAAATTGAGAGCTTCGCCTTTCGGCTTAGCTCCTTCTTCACCACAACGGAGCGCATTACTGCAGACGCTGCACCGATCTGCCTGTCAATCTCCTCTTCCATTCTTCCCTCACTCGTGAACAAGAGTTTTTGCCTCAGCGACCACCAAAGCTGCATTCCGCTTGGCCAGCCGGTAGCCATCGGCTGCCTCTGGAGTCCCACAGGCCAAAAAGGCCCGATAGGACTCCTTCTTCAGCTTGATGGCATCCCTCACCATGGTGTCCACCAACGGGTTCGGGGATTGCCGCCACGACAGGCACTGACTACCTTACGGCCACAGCTCCGGTCAGCCGCCTTGGCAATAGAAACGCGGAACTTGGTCCACTCAGACTCAATGCCCATGTCTCAATGTAGATAAAGTTCTGCCGCAGGTGGGAGTTGAAACTCCTTCTGACAGGGGATTCTGCCAGACGTTCCCAGCAGACCCTCACAATACGTTTGGGTCTGCCAGGTCAGACCGGCATCTTCCCCCACCATCGGAGCCAACTCACCACCAGGTGGTGATCAGTTGACAGCTCCGCCCCTCTTTTCACCGGAGTGTCCAAGACATGCGGCCGCAAGTGCGATGACACGACCACAAAGTCGAACATCGAACGGCGACTTAGGGTGTCCTGGTGCCGAATGCACATGTGGACACCCTTATGGACGTGGTGAGCACATCAGTCCAATAACAGAACACCACTGGGGTTCTGATCGGGGGGGTGGGGGGTGGGCGTTCCTCCCAATCACACCCTTCCAGGTCTCACTGTCATTGCCCACGTGAGCATTGAAGTCACCCAGCAGAACAATGGAGTCCCCAGCCGGAGCGCTCTCCAGCACCCCCTCCAAGGACTCCAAAAAGGGTGGGTACTCTGAACTGCTGTTTGGTGGATAGGCACAAACAACAGTCAGGACCTATCCCCCCACCCGAAGGCGGAGGGAGGCTACTCTCTCGTCCAACGGGGTGAACCCCAACGTACAGGGGCCGAGCCGGGGGGCAATAAGTATACCCACACCTGCTCGGCGCCTCTCACCATGGGCAACTCCAGAGTGGAAGAGAGTCCAACCCCTCTCAAGAAGACTGGTACCAGAGCCCAAGCCATCCGGGCAAGGGAAACCTAAATCCATTAATTTTACTCTTCATAGGGGTTTTTGGAGCCATGCTTTGTCTGGTCCCTCACCTAGGACCTGTTTGCCATGGGTGACCCTACCAGGGGCGTGAAGCCCCAGACAACTTAGCTCTTAGGATCATTGGGAAACACAAACCCCTCCACCACCTCAAAAATATATATTTGCTGTTCTATCTATGTCAGCAGCATATAGTGACAGGGAGAACAATGCTCTTCTATCGGAGGGCAAAAGGTACAATAAAGGTGTCTCTCCACCTATTGCCATTCATACATTAGAATACGTCATGGCTTTATGCAAATATATCAGCTCTTTGTTCAATTAAACAACTTTCATACTTTTCAATGATGGCTGGCCACCAGTTCAGGGTGTACGCTGCCTCTCGCCCATAGATAGCTGGGATAGGGTCCAGCACGCCCACGACCCTAGTGAGGATCAGTGGTACAGAAAATGGATGGATGGATAGATGTTTGTTTGGTGGTTTACCGTGAGGTTTTACTAATGTATAATAGGTGTCTTGTCCCAACAAAGGTAGGAAAACACTGGTCGAAATCTCTTAAATAAATCTCCTAAATAAAAGCTTGTTATTAAATAAGTCTTATATGATAATAACGGACATAATTCATAAGTCATATCCAATAGGGGTAGAGGAGTGATAATATTATCGGTCGAATGAAAATTATACGTGAATGAACTCAGCTCATGCATAAGGTACCCTCCATAAACTTCTGTCTCTTCATTCATGGGACAAGGACACTATTCTCATCTTTTTTTTTTTTTATCTCTAAACACCACCACAAAGGATTTGAATTAAAACGAATAAGAAGTGCTTTAAGTTCAGACTTTCAGCAATTAATTTGAGGGTACTGCATTTACATCCACATCTGGTAAACAGTGTAGGAATTATAACAGTCCGTGTATATATACCACTTTAATGAGTACTTTTTGGGGTGACTGGCTGCTGCATGCTAGCATTGCGTATCCTTGGTTGCTGAAGTAGGTCTGACGCATCTCTCTCAATACCAAATTCAGAATCACAAAGGTATCATACCGTTGGAGGTTTGTTTCAGCACTATTAATTTTCTAGTAAATGTGACCAAACTTTTTTTGTTCTACCTTACAATGTTGCCTGGGAGCCAAAGAAATGCGAAAAAACAATGGCACAAACTTAAAGGTGTTGGGAAATGTAGTTTTTTATGTAAGATCACAACTCATTGACAGCGCCACAAACCAGCATTGTGACTACATCACCCACAGTTCAACACTAGCTCAGGGCTGCGTTCGGAAATATTGTCCGAGTGCGTTCTCGTACACACAGTGTACACTCTCAAAAGTTGCGTTGGAGGGTCAAATTGAATTTCCGAACGCACCGCCACAACCATAAACGCCACCATCTTGGCTTGGTGTAGCGCTACTGTTTACTGCTTCGCCACATTAGTAAATGAGAAAAAAAAAGTGTGCGTGCCTACAAACCAAACAGGACACACACGGACCGAACGGAAACAGTTTAGCCGAACCGTTTTGACGGTTTTCAATCAGAAGATGCACAAATGACCAGATTCTTTTAATGTCATTATGATACTTTACTATACGTGCAATTTCAGGTTTTATTTTATTAAATGTATTTTTTAGGTAATTTAATTATTAATCATCTTTTCAAAGCCATTCCCGTATTTTTTTCCAACTCTATCTGTATTTATCTGTCGGGGAATTCCAGATTTTGAAATCTTCCAGAAAGCAGTGAGTCAAACCATTGTAGGTAAAACACGTTACACAGAGATTAAAGGAAATTTGAAAAGTTTAAGTGACACTAAAAACTGAGAAAGTGTTCCAAACAGACACTGAAACACTAACTGACACATTTCCATAAGAGCCGCAGCGGCGTGTCACAGTCTCATGCTCACCGATTAGTTATACATCCTTGTTTTGCATCATTGCAGTTCTTAATTTCTTAATTTTTAGTGTAACAAAGCAAAAAGCTTCCAAATAAGCAGAAATTGTTCAAGGGATCAAACTGAGTTGTTGATATCCTACAGTCACGCTCTGTTCTGATTCGTCACGTTCGCATTAAAGCTGCGTTTCCAATCAGAGCAGCAGAGTGAGCCTGCTGTTGAGAGACATCTGACAACCTCTTCTTTTGAGTCACTTCGCAGTCGGGACTGACAGTGTTGCTATTTTGGATTCAACATGAAGGACTACTTTGATACTACACCACTGTGCAGTAAGTAGTAATGACGCATGGTGAGGTGGAGCAAAATGAGACCTGACAATGCCATGAACATCAAAGCTAATAACTGACTTGATGCATCACTTTAATGACTTGATATCAGCCTGAAGAAAATAGTCAATACTAAAAATTTGGGGAAGAACTAAAAACTGCATTAAGAAAATAAGGCATACTAGTGATCTAATTCTTGATTCCCATTATACGAGATGCTTTAGGTTGATTAAGACACAGGAAGTACGTCACACTTTTGACCCTCTTTGTCCCACTGTGTGCGTTAAAGAAAGGTAGGTCTCCCAAATGAGAAGAACTCAGACGAGATGGTGATTGAAGGGCAATCTGAAAGGATCTGAATTTCTAAGGTAAATTCCTATTAAGAGAGATAAAAGACTATTCTCCAAGATTAAAAAGTAATTAGGTGGTAACAAAAAAAAAAAGAAGTTTAAATGTAAAAAAAAATGATGTATTAAATATAACCTGATTTCGTATGATACCACAAAAACTGCAGACAAATGTGCACCTATATTTGACCTACCCAGCCACCATTGTCCACAGTGGGGTTTATCATGTCTTAATATCATTTATCTGCCATAAGAGAAAAGCACGATACAAAAACTCAGTGTAATCCATCCATTTTCCATTCCACCTAGCCTCACTAAGGTCGTGGGCGTGCTGGAACCTATCAGAGCTATCTTTTGGCGAGAGGTGGGGTACAGCTTAAACTGGTTGCCAGCCAATCACAGGACACTTATAAACAAACAACCATTTGCGCTTACATTCACACCTATGTGCAATTTAGACTCTTCAATTAACCTACCATGCATGTTTTTGGGATGTGGGAGGAAACCGGAGTACCCGGAGAAAAGCCACGCAGGCACGGGGAGAACATGCAAACTCCATACAGGCAAGGCCGGATTTTAACCTGGGTCCTCAGAACTGTGAGGCAGATGTGCTAACCAGCCGGTCACCGTGCTGCCCTGATACAAACTAGTTTGAGCATTTTTTGAATACTTGGAACTCTTTATTTTGAATTTTATATTTGCGGTTTACAACATCTGAGTGTCAACAAGTAAGAATCCACACTTAAAATTCATCTGAGAGACAGTTGCTCCTGTTTGGGTTAGCAACTGAAGGCCATATACTCTTGTGTGCGCACTTTTCCGACTACGCGCACTTTTCCGGTCAAGTCAAACCTGTCATAGTAACCACTCTGGGTGGCGCAACTCTGAAATGTGGGCGTTCTCTCTCGTATCTGGAAGGACCTGCAAACTACACACATTTTCCCATGGATTTAAGAACCTTTCCTCTTCCGCACTTCAAGGCTGTTTTAAGTCTGGTGCCCCGTGAAGGATAATGCGCCCCATGATGTTCCGCAAGATGGTTGCAGGGCACGGCTAATAAACAACAGCGGGTTCATCCGCTTTCCTATGGCGGACCTGCAAACACGCGTTCAGTCATAATCTCAGTATTCTGATTATTTTATTTATTGGATTTATTTCATACTGAATGAAAAAAAACATGCTCTCCTACAAAGTGTGTTGGAACGGTGGGCATGTCAGCGGTGTGCACATCTCACAGACGAGGATTAACTTCTGCATCCGTTACGGAAAGCAATTTCAAATTTTTATGGCATTCACATGTCTCAGGAATGTCGACGCAACAGGATTTACAGTGAGTTTCAGAACTCTAAAAGTCACACCTAATTGGTGGTTGCGCACACAAGCCGCTTCCGCACAATGGGTGGGCCAGAAGTTATTATGACAGAAGGCAAGTACCTTGACGGTGCGCAAGCCAGGCACGTAGTAAAAATAAAAATAATAATAAATCATTTTAAAAAAAGACTTCCACATGAATGTGACAATATGGCCCTAAATTATCAATGATCTGCTGGGATCATAAGCGAACACTGAACATGAAATTCAACATTGTCTATAATCTGTGGAGATTGCAGTCACCACTCCTTTTTCCCAAAAGGAAAACAAAAAGTGTCTACTTGGGGAAAGGCAGCATTTGTTTCTAGTAGACGACCCATGCGTCGATGAATTAAGACAAGAACAGAAAATACTTGCAGTATACCACAAGTCATTACTGCATAGTGAACTTAGTATTCTTTTTAAATCAATTTGTTTTAAATATAATGTACTTTTAGTCAGGGAACTGCTACCTCCACAATAAATACTTCCTTCTTGCTTGCTTACTTGGTTGTGCTCTATTTAGATTTTTTATACTACTACTACTACTACTACTACTACTACTACTACTACTACTAATAATAATAATAATAATAATAAAGCTTACAATGAACTGCTCCATATCTCTTTCGATGCCTACATTGGGCAGGTCCGGCATCATGTGGGCCACCACTTTGAAGCCGGCATCTTTTGCCAAGTGGAAAGACTCACACACAGCACGAACTGTGTGGCCCCTGTGGGGACAGATCACAAAACCAAAACATAAATGGTCAGGCCATGTCCTTACTTGGTCTTGCGGACTCTTGCAGTCAGCCTACTGACCTGTTCGTATCTCTGGCCACATCTTCATACACACTCTGGACACCGATCTCCAGTCTCGTACAGCCGTAGCCCAGCATGTCACTCAGGTGTCGCTTCAGACAGTAGTCGGGCCGCGTCTCGATAGTGATTCCTACGCACTTGGTGTTACTGCGCTCAGAGTACCTGTAGATGTTTTTTTTTGTTTTTTTGTATTTATTTTGTGATTTCCTTTGACAGAGGCAACATTACTGGGGTAATTTAGCAACATCAATTTACATCCTGAAAGAGTGCAAGGCTCATTACTCGCAGAGTTAACATTAACCTCGCATTAAGGACATGTAGATGCAATAAAATTAATATGATAGCAAAAAATGTGATTGCAAAGCTAATAATGTTAAATGAGATATTAATGCGTATTTGCTTTGTCAAAAGCAATTTAAATTAATTATATCGAGAAAGTTTTTATTGTAAATGGATACAGACTTTCTTGAAGTAAGAATCAGTACCATCCTTTGGGTTATGATAACAATAAATTGACTACAGTATATGTACTGTGAAAGTTGCTCTTCAAAGTTACAGTAAGCCAAGAAAGCATTATCAGCTAACTTAACATCTTTCAGCACTGTTTTGGTTTAATTGCCCTTGACTTTACGGTTATGATGGCTGTAATTGCGCTCATTCCAGTCCAGTGTAGAAAAAAAGACCTTGAATAAACCCAATACCAATAAAGTACTGCTGGTGTTTTAAGTAAAATGTATTGAATTCGTTATTGAAACATCCATCCATCCATTTTCTGAGCCGCTTCTCCTCACTCGGGTCGCGGGCGTGCTGGAGCCTATCCCAGCTGTCATCGGGCAGGAGGCGGGGTACACCCTGAACTGGTTGCCAGCCAATCGCAGGGCACATACAAACAAACAACCCTTCGCACTCACAGTCATGCCTACGGGCAATTTAGAGTCTCCAATTAATGCATGTTTTTGGGATGTGGGAGGAAACCGGAGTGCCCGGAGAAAACCCACGCTGGCACGGGGAGAACATGCAAACTCCACACAGGCGGGGCCAGGGATTGAACCCGGGTCCTCAGAACTGTGAGGCTGACGCTCTAACCAGTCGGCCACCGTGCCGCCGTTATTGAAACATACACAAGACAATTCTTTTTGTGTACGTGTTTGATATCCAGCCCTCACATATCATACAATGAGATCATCATTGAAAAGAATTCAAAAATACATTTGTCGGACACTTGATAAATATATTGTTACATTAGTACTGCTTTGGGTATTAATAATTGTCTTTGTAAAATATATATTTTTTTAAATAATTAAATGATACAGCTCTTAAATGATACAGCTCTTGTATTGAATATCAAGATTGTGAAAAGGGGAGATAGTGACACCAAACAAAACAAAAAGTTCCAATTCTATTTCTTTCCTGCCAGTGTCTCATCCCGTAATTCGTTTACAATTAAAGTAACACTAACTCTACTTACATTGATGTGTAATCTGTGTTTGAGAGGAGCTAAGTTGCGTACATTGGAGTACGTGTAAACCAATCGAACTTTGCATGATGAATAGCGCAGGTAGAATAACGTATACTGGCTGGCTCATTTTTAGCAGTGCAACTGAATTCTAGAATGGATTTCAATTTTACCCACTACTATGAGTCATCATCTTTCAGCTCTAGTCTACTGAGAGTCCCAGCACAACAGACCAACCTCTAATGGCACATACTGTGCACTACATCATAAGTGCAAGACATTGGTAAACACTAAGTCTACTTTTTGAGTGCATTCAAGCTGATTATTTTAATGTGGCTACATATGCAGTTGCAGCATCATTATTTTTATAGGGCTTGACCACAGGCGGTGCAAAAGCCCTCTAGTATTTGTTATTGTTATTCTTGCATTTTGGGGGGCTTCAACATGACCCAAAACTCTTTTGAAGTAAGCAAGCCCATGCATCTTTTAAAGATTTATGTATTTTAGAGTCCCCAAAA
Organism: Phyllopteryx taeniolatus; assembly: GCF_024500385.1. Taxonomy (NCBI): domain Eukaryota; kingdom Metazoa; phylum Chordata; class Actinopteri; order Syngnathiformes; family Syngnathidae; genus Phyllopteryx; species Phyllopteryx taeniolatus. The sequence goes on along the minus strand of NC_084519.1, from coordinate 3,962,061 downwards.
AAATATCCCCCACCAAAGGTCGTACCCCCTTTAAAGTTAAAAACAATTTCGCCACCCACACCAGCTTCACCGCTGGACATTAACTTCAGAGGAAAAAGCAAATTTCACAGCTCATACTTTGACCAACTACAAATACGGAATTCACCCAAACTGGAAGCAGGTATCCTCGACAGATGGGTGACGTGAAGCTTTTATGCCTACATCATCTAATGTGGGTGGAGCATGTTGTCACAGTTTAATGATCATTTTGAGGATTCATCAGGAAAAAGGGAGTGGGAGGGCCTCTTCATCACTGCTTGCAACTTTTTTCATCCATCCATTTTCTAGAACATTTGTTCTCCTGACTTTTGGCGAAATACACACTGTATTGGGACATGACTCTGCTCTGTGGACTCTGCTGTCAAAAACCATGATTTTGAAATTTGCATTCAGAGTATCTGGAGAAAAACCCACGCAACATCCAAACTCCACACAGGAAGGCCGTAGCCGAGATTGGAAACTCCAAACCTCCGAACTGTGAGGCAAACGTGCTTCCCAGAAGATAACCGTGCTGCCTGTGACGAGCTTTAATTATTAATGTATATTATCATCATCATCATTATATTACACAATATAGACAAAATTATTACCATGACTCGGCACATAAAGTTATGGATTTGGTGTCGTAAGGCACATAAACTGAAATGGGAAGTCTCCTTTTTTACAAATCAAACAGCTTCCAATCTTCTGGGAAGGAAATTTTTGTTACGTCAGAGATGTTGGACCTTACAGAATTTGGCTCATAATCTCTAGTGTAGTCGATCCCAAAGCTGTTCGGGATTCCATAAGAAAACTCATTGACCTTGCTCTATTATTGCAGTGCTGGAACAGATCTCCAAACTGTTCCCGCGACATCAGAAGCATAGAATTGTCCAAAGTGTCTCGGAAGGCAGAATAAGTAGGATTCACAAAAGGGGGAAAAAAAAAAAAAAAATGTTAGCAAAAGGTTGTTGTGTTCAGTTTGGAATTATCCAATATGGTAATGATAATAAATAAAATAGCACCCAGAGGGGAAAAAAGGAAAAAAAATAAGATGAGATTTAAAGATTTAAAACGATGACATTTAAAGTCGACAGGGTTGAAAGTCATCGTGATGAAATTAAAGTCATCATGATGAGATGACAAGTCCACAATTGACGAAAGGATCCCGGTTAACAGAGTTTACGCATAATGTCAACAATTGACGACCGGCGGTCACGTAGACTCAGTTGCTACGCTGGGATACGCTCTCGTCAACTGTTGATTTTTATATGTTAACTCTATGTTAACCGGGCTCCTCACATAGATTGTTGATTTTAAATCTCCTCATGATGACTTTAAATTTCATCGTGACAACATTATCTCATCATGACGACTTTATATCTCATATCATGAAGACTTGAAATCCCGTCCTGTCGAATTGAAATGTCGTCATGACGACTTTAAATTACACCTCGGCTTTTTTTTTTTTTTTTCTGTCTCACTAGCTGACCCTAATACACCCTTGTAAATAAAGCCATTTATGAAATTCTAATTTTTCTTTTACCAATTGCAAAAGTAAGGCACTTTCTGTCGTCAAGTTTCTTTTTCCAGAGCTTTGTCTACTCTGTGTAATAACGTTCGACTAGGCCAAAAGAAATGTCTCATCACCACACCAACCCGCTTTCATTTTCCAATGACCATTAGCTTCCCACATGCCAGGTCACATTTCTTCTGATTCTGAAGGTGCTGGCAGTAAATATCCATCTTTTACAGTCTGCAGGCTGATATACACCAATTATAGGAGTTTGTGCTGCTGAGAGGACAATCAGATTGTGTGAAATGAATCAATAAAAAGTCTATTATCTTGGGTGATTATCTCGAGGTATCTCGCTGATGTGAAAAGATTTGGCGCAGCGTGGCCATGGTGAGAGGTGAGTGTCATACGTAGTGCACACATCCTATAAACACATACACCAAGCATGTCCCCCTTGCCACTGAAACTCCATAGCAATTACTGCAATCAACGCATCTTAACAAGGCCTGCTGATAGCTGATAAGCTTTTTCTTACACACACGGCAAACACATACATATGCTGGGAAAATGATGCACAATCAAACTGCCCTCTTTGGTCTTATCAGACTTCAGGGAAGTAAACAAACAAAGTCCTGTGAAAAAGCTATTATTTGGTCCAAATCGTCTGACGTCAAAACCTCCTGAGCAAATGGGTAATTCTACTTTGACTTTGAATCTTCTCCAAGTCATCTTAAAAGTTGTTAGTCATCCATTCCAAGCAGGCGTGGGCCCAATTTCATTCAAAGCTCAGTACCTCGAGTAAACAAGAAGGAAGTAGGCTCCCAAAAACTCCCAGAGATGGCCCTATTTCTCCTGAAATTTAGATCAGACGTTTAAAAGGAGTCTGCTGGCATGAGCATTAAAGCTTCATCTAATGGAATGGTTGATGTTGTGTTGAGCGGAATCAGGGTGTCAGTTTTTGTGTATTGTGGATGGTCGGAGTACAAGTGCTGGAACAATTTGTTTGAGACTAACACTGGCTGGCACGCTTAGTCCCCCCGCAAAAAAAAGCCCCAGAGCTACATTTAGCCTCTGTCTTGAATTGCATGCAATTTTACCCCCCGTCACATCAAGAAGCGCTCAGATAATGCAACAGTTCCCTCTAGTGTACACAGCAATATTACATTCATTTACTAGTGTATTAATATAGATCCCGCATATTGGTCAACAACGTGTTCGTATTTAAAGACAATTCGTGAAGGAAAAAAATAGAACAGGAATGGGATTCATTCTTTCCAGGATCAAAATGGCATCATCGTGAAACCTTTATTAACTAGACAGTCAATCTTTTGAGTAAAATTTAAAGATAAAATACAAATTTAATTTTTTTTTAAAGTTAACAGTTGAATAAGAGCACATGGTACAAATAATCCTTTGGTTGCTCACCGAGTTGACATGAGATTTACTTAGGCCCTCTGAAATTTGTTGCAACTTTGTCTGTCTGTCTGTGTGTTGTGTGCGCTTTTAAATAAAAATTTAACTAGTAAAAGGCCTTCGACTTTAGAGTTTCTACTGTAGTTTAGATTCCCCGCGGCTCTAAACTTTTAAGAAAGTAATTTGAAGATTGTTATGGGGGGAAAAAAACAAAAAAACCTGATAAACTTTAGTTTACCTTACAGCCTCGGCCACATTGTTTGAAGTGTGTCCAGACAAAGCGTCGTGGAGATTCCTAATGAAGTAATCTCTGTACTCTTCGGACAGAGCCATGAAGGTCCCACCCATCACAATGAATTCCACCTTATCCACACTGTGGCCCAGCTGCTTTAGCTGCAGATCACACAAAATAAATACAAGTTGATTATGTGCAGTTTTGTAATATCAAGAGATATTCACAACAGTTGTGGATGATACAGAATAACAAATGGTATAGGGACTGAAGGCGTCCCTTATGCAAAAAGATAAAAAAAAATAAGTATCGTTGGCCCATTTCTATCTTATGCGTAATGCAATAGCGGCCTCTGCTGTCAAGAGAGGTACTTACAGGATGCTGCTGCTTAATATTTTGTTGCCATCTGACATCGGATTGTTTTTACTATACAGAGGTGAATGCTCCTTAATTGAGAACAGAATTTGATATGAGACCAGAAAGATGTGAGGAAACGGCAACTGCAGGTAGCAACCAACAGTGTGAAAGGCCCTGATTTAAATGTAATCATGCTTTAAATCCAAAAAAGTGACTATCCCAGCAACTGGGAGACATCCGGGAAAAATGTTACACCCCGAGGCCAGTAAAATACAGGAGTCGCATGGGGAAAACGGGAATGTTGTAAAAAGCATTACTTTATTGTGCTGAGTAGGAAGAAAAAGCACCATGTGAATGTGAGAAACCAGTTTAACCTTATTTAAAACAAATTTACTAAATACTTTAAGACTTTTTAAGGCCTGAAATCTTAATTTTCAAGTCTTTTTAGGACCCCATGGAAACCTTTTATATTTTATAGAATAATAAAGTTGCGCAAAATTAGTCTGATTCGGTTTGCCAACCATTATTTGAGCCAAGGCACCTATTTTACATTAGAAAAATCTCTCGGCACACCATCATACAAAAATGTCACAAAAACTAAGAATACTGCATTAATGATGATCTTGTTTCAATTTACAAACTCTGTGAAATCTGGGCGTGTTTAACTGAACACAAAATTGTAATACTCGCAGGAAGCCAGGACTACTTCTGGAGTATGAATGGCAAAAGGTCAATACACGACGTCAATACACGTCACTGGCATAGATAGATGACAAAACATCTGGTTTTGATGATCTGTTCAAGGTTACATTTTAGTATCAATGCAAGGTATCATGGTGGGCTCAGTGGAGCAGCAGCTCATGACAGACATTCAATTTCTGCCAGTAGATTCCCACAAGTATAACACATTGTTCTTAAAAGCTATTTAGGACAGATGAGTTATGGCCCTACAACTTTTCTCATTACCTTAAACCATTCATTGGCTGAATCATTAAATGTGTAATATTAATAAACCAAATGAAGCTTCCAGCAGTGTTACAGAGGCTTACATTGCAAAAATAATAGTTCCCATTGACGTTTGTTCACCTTCCTCCTGCCTTTTTTGTAAATCCGTGACTGCATTGTTGGAGTGTAGTTTAGGTGATTTGGAAACCACTCAGTGATCTTAATTCGAAGAAAGGTTGTCAGGAACGTGCATGTAGTTATGTGCTGGTGCTTTGCATACTGGGACAATGAAGGTATGGCAACTAGGATTGGGCATCGAGAATCGAGAACCGATTGGAACCGGGACTAACGTTCCGGTTCTCCAGGAATCGTTCAAGTTTAAAAATGTGGGTTCCCACTTTTGATGCCTAGTCCGCCGACCCCGAAGAGGAAGTGGCAAAAACCAACGAAGACGTGCTTGTGCCCAACGGCGGCGGTGGCGAACAAAAGTGTCTTAACTTTGTTAAAATTAATGACCAGTCGCCTCAGTGCAACACTTGTAATTGTGTAAAGGAGGCTTTCACGATGTATAGCGTCTGCGTCCGTCTGCGCAGAGCTTCAGTCAACTCAGTCAGTTGGGTGCGTGAAATAATAAAATGCGTCTATGCCAACAATGAGACAGCTAACAAGGTAAACGGTTGGTTGCACTTTTGCACTGATGGTTTTTAGCGTTTATTTTAGTCTTCAAACAGACGTAAGAGCCGATGACGGGAAAAAAAGCTTATCATTGAGCTAAAACTTCACCGTAGCAACTTTACATCACAATGAATTAGGACAAAATTCACATAAACGTTGTCTCACAGTAGCACAAACACAAACCTTGTGCCTCATCGGTGGGTAAGGAAAAGAGTCAACGTTTTATACTGTAGCATTTGGTTCAATTGATGAAAAAATCAAAATAAAATAATATCACTGGTGCTCTGTGAAGTTACTTTTCGTGTCAAAATGCTGAGTTACAAGCGCGTACGCTTCAAAGTAAAAGGCTACAAGCTTAAAACAGGAAGTCAAGTTAAAATGTGCACATATAAACCATTTGATGTGATAAAACAGTCCCAAATAACGATTTTAACAATGCTATATTTAACTTTTAGCCGAAAGATGAATTAATAAATATTAAGTCAATGGGGTTAGTTCCACACACATTGCCTTTTAGGTCATAGGTTTGATATTGATACTGGTTATAGAGAACCCCAAGTCAAATGTTCATTTTAGTCTATGCTGCAGGCTGCTAAGAAAATGGCTGAACATCCTTTATTTAAACCATGCAAACTTTTTTTTTTGACACAGCCCCCTAAAATAATCTGAATCGTTTGGAACCGGAATCAAAATAAGGACCCGCAATCGCTCAAATTCAAACGATGCCCAACCCAAATGGCAACAGTGTCTATTTACATGCCCTCGTCGGCCAGCGGAATCAACCACCAGGCTGAGAGCATACGACTGACCTGCTCCACACGATGCCTGGTCTGAAGGTAGGGATCATATCGAGCTCGGATGGCTCTCATTGAGGTTGGCTATGACAAAGAAAAACAACAATTGATCAAACATGTTAAGAGACCAATGAGACCAAGACAAATAATTTCAAAAACTTGTCCTCCAAGAAGTGACCTGTACAACTTAATTTAAGAAAAAAGAGGAGGGTGAATTAAAATAAGCATCAATGACTATGTCATTGCACAAGTCTGCACACCCTCTTACAACTGCAGATAGGGCTGTGTTCGGAGTTAACAAATAACATTCAAACTCACAATAATTGGGAGTCAGCACAAACTTGGTACCGCTCAAAGTGCCTCTGAAATAATCGATTAACCAGCCCTACTTGATAGTAGTCCTAATAATTCATGTTAAAAATATTGAAAAATATTATTTCAATCAAACATCACTATTTTAAATGTTGATTATTAAAATATTTGTCTTCGTTTTACAAGTAAAGGCTTTTCCTTTAATTGACGCCTGGCCTTCAGCAGTTAACTACGTGAAATAAATGGCTCAGGTCCCTACTGTATATGAAGAACTACGGCAGAGTGAAAAACCTTCTAACCTCATAACCAGTGTAAGACTGTGTGGAGTATTCAAAGTCTGAGTCCGGCCCACCCGGGCAGTACCTGCAAACAGCATGACAGAGCATGATGACAAAGATGACTTCCTATCTAAACATGTGAGCCTAGAAATCAATAATGGGTAGAGAAGTCATTGGAGCCGATTCCGTACACAACAGTGTACCTTACAGTGGCGTGAAAAAGTAGATGCCCCCTTGCTGAGGCCTGATTTATTTATGTTACATATTTACCACACTTGAGTGTTTCAGATTATCGCGCATATTTTTACATATTACAAAACAATCCTTGCAAATTTACATGAGTTCTGAAGTTAAACTATCTAATAATGTTCTAATGTTTGGCTTGATATTTCTATTAAGATCCTCCTAACACACAGATCATTAAACAAACTAGCCAATGAATTACTTGAACTTGTTTGTGGATGTAAGAATAAGGCCATTTTAAAAGGGATGAGAAATTATGTCACTTACACACAAATGTTGCCGGTGAAGCTGATGTGTGGACATCTATGTGGTTTGCACATCACAGCGACCACTGCAATCTGTAAAAAGAGACAAAAGAAAAGAACATCTCACCCTTCTACAGATCACGAGGAATAAAATTGTACACCTTAATTAATAGCAATGGGAGAGCAATGTCAACAATTTGAATTATGTTGGAGAGAGCCACATACCCCACTGGCAGTGCGGATTGGTTTGGCCTTTAGTTTGGGCACCAGAGCACGGCGGTATTGTGGAGGAACAGCAGATATAATATCCACCAAACGAGGCTGAGCCTCCAGGCCATATTTAGCGGATGTCTTTGTTTTCACTCTGTTTGAAAATAATTAAGAAGGGCAAATAACTGCAAAAGGGAATAAGTCAGTGGTTATTAGTTTAAAGGTGATTTTAACATTGTGGTAGTTTAAACTGCATGATCATTTTTTCCGATACCAATAAACAGTGACACGCATAAGATTATACTCCCACATTTATTTTAGTCTTTACAAAGATAATGAAGCTTTGACTTTCTCAGAGAGATATAAATATAACAATGGATTTCTTATTCTGGTTGGAGTTTGCAGTGGTGTAGAACTCTACTGCATCATACTAAGAGTCGTTTCTAATGTTTTGGTTACCTCATCTTATCCACCAGAAAATACAATTGGATCTCGTTTATTGTCATCTTAATGATGTGGTCGGTCCCTGTATTATTATTATTATTATTTTTAAATCACAGTGCAACATTTATGTACAGTATACTTTTTTTACAACCTTTTCGCCCAGACATCAAAATATAATCTGAGAAGTATCAAGTGTGTTGCATACTTGTTGAGGTTGATGTCTTTTCCCTCTTCATGAGCTTCAACCAGCTGTTTGATGACATCGGCGATAGTCATCATCATCAGTTCAGCTCGACTGAGGTCACCTGTCATAAAAAAAATAAAAGAAAAATCCATACACGTAAATAAATGGACAGGAGCGACAACACACTGAACGCTAACTGAGCAAATTTAGGATGGCATAACCTAATAAAACAACTGAAAGCGAGGTAATGTTGTGGCCACAAAACATTGACGACTTGCTATTGAAGGTGTACAATAATTAACACTGCCGCACACGTGGTTTTAATCATGTGGGACAAAGGTACATAACGCTTGACGTTAGCATTAGCAATGAGCTACGGTGAGGCAGAGGGATTTGCAATGGATATTTCAAATAGTTTGTTACAAACTCACTCTTTTTCTTTGGCTTCCCCATTTTTACGTATATGCAAGCCGCCGAAATTCAATTGGGGTAAAGAACTTTACAGAAGCATCCTGATCACACGCGTCGGTAGAAAATAGTAAACAACTCCACGTAGCATCAGAACACGGCTTGCCGTTCATCAATCGGGACTGTCGTAAAATGGCGTAAACGTAATATCGCCTGAAAACCATTCATGCGCAAAACACGCAAAACTGGTTTACTACTTGTGAACACAGTACAATTATATAATTGCTGTCCCTTAACTCTTTCATGGGTCTGATGGCTACAGTGTCAGTTATTTTTCATAGTGCATTTATTCAAAAAGATCATTTAAAAAAAACTGCATGTGGATCGTCAGAAGAGCTTCGACATTTAACCACAAATGTATTCATTTGTACTACACTGATATGGTAAATAAATACCAAATTTCACACATACACACACACACATATATATATATATTTGTGTGTGTAAAATATGTTATTTGAGTGGTTGAATTAAAGTAAAAAGATGTGATGCTGTTCATTAGAATTAGAATTATATAATTTTTTTTATGAGTAAGAAGATTACACAATACTGTATACCTATACTGAATACTGTATGTTACACAATACAAAGACCGGAAAGGCATTTCAGCTGAAGAGTGGGAAAATAAACTAAACACACCCACTACATACACTTTGTACTTTGCTCTTACTTCATGTGCCACTCATAGCCTCGATGGGCATATTTGCATGTTTTGTCATAGAGATTGCTGTGAAATGATGTGTTGTCGGCCTGCAAACAGCGTTCGAGAAGATCAACCATCAAGTACAGTGTTAGTTCAAACTATTTTAACACGTCAAAAAATAATTAGCTCTTCAAGTACCACCATCGTGATGCACATTAAAATACAGTAGTGTAGTAGGCTTAAGAGCGCATCAAAAAACAAGGCTTAAAAATGATATGTAATATTATCGTACGCCACTGTAACATTATTCACACTAACAGTTATAGTTAAGTTCTGAAATAATTGCACCGAAAGAAAGGTTTGAAACCACCCAGTTCTAAACGATTCATTGAAACTGTATTTTACTTAAAAGTTAAATACAACTTAACTGTGCTTAAAAAATAAACAATTAAATTAAACTTAATTAAACAAATGTTCAAGTCACTGTAACATTCTGCACAATTTGAACATTTAATTCAGTGATTTATTTATTTTTTATTTTATTTTTTTAGAGTATCACTGGAGAGCGCCCGCGTACCACGAGTGGGACTTGTACCACACTCAGAATCACTCAAGTGAATTTTAAGAGTCATCTCGAGAAAAAAAAAAAAAAAAAAGTTGTTTTATGTTTATGCATTATTGCTTGAGTATTTACGATTCTGTGCAGCCACATAATGCTGATGTAACCATAACAATAGAGAGTATGGCAGAGGTTAATAGGAGTGTAGGATTAAGAAGAGGCTGCTGGTTCGTACAGCTTTAAAACATATATAAATAATAAAATAAATGGTGGACGACTGGTTAACACATCTGCCTCACAGTTCTGAGGACCTGGGTTCAAATCCAGCCTGCCCTGTGTGGAATTTGCAGGTTCCCAAAAACACACCCACATCCCAAAAACATACATGGTAGGTTAATCTCGCTCAAAATGAAATGGGACAGGCTCCAGCATGGCAGTGACCCTAGTCAGGATAAGCGGTATGGAAAATGGAAGGATGGATGGCTAGATGTGGTCGCTACTTTGCAGATTTCACCTACAGCGGGAGTGGTCTGGAACCTATCCCCAATAAACAAGGGATTACTGTATGTCGAAATATGGGAATTTTGATGTGGAAAAATGTGGCATTTGGGAAATCTGAGGATTTGGTGGATGTGGAAAACATTTTGTCGTTGGAGTGATTTGAATTGGTCATGAAATATTGAAGGCGTAATGAAGAATATGTCTTAATGTGGGAAATAGGAAAAAATCAGGAAATATACTATGAAAATTGTGGGGATTTTGGTGAAAAACTGTTGTAGTTGGAATGGTTTGAATTGATCATGAAATGTTGAAGGAGGAAGGAGTAATAAAGTAATGTGGGAGCGGAGGAAATGTGGATTTTGGCAAAAAATGTGGAGTTTGCTCAATGTGGGAATTTTTGAAATGTGGAAATTCTGTTTCTGAAGTTTTTAAGAAATTGTGGATGAGATGAACATTTTGAATTCGGAATGGAAATTATGTGGACCTCTTGGATGTCTCATTAGGAATTAATGGGGAACGTTTGGGTGAAAAACTGTTGCCAATGTGGGACTTTTTGGAATAATGTATGTTGACGTTGGAATGGTTTGAAGCGGTCGAGAAATGTGGAAGTAGCATTCACACAATTATTCGTTCATTTCCATAATAAGTGTCTTCTACGTGAGTGGCTCCGAGTGGCTTGTTTCTCACGGTCCGTGTTGCAATGTGGCTTCGAAGGTAAATAACAGACTTGTATAGCATACGGACCGACCCAGTGGCAGGGAAGTGATCCTCGTGCAGCGGAACAGGTGGTTTGTAGATCAGATGCCGACTGGCTAAATCGCACCGCAGTAAATCCCCCTTGAGCTGCGAGGTGACATGGCTTGACGGATCTCGACGGGAACTTTCAGGAAATACAACAGGTGGACGTGGCCCCGCAATGCCCCGTGGACCGCCGTAAGTTGCTTTTTTATTTATTTTGTATTTTTTTCAAGACGTCCAAATAAAAACAAAGGTTTGCTTGAACAACAGAGTCAGTTTCCTTCAAGTTTACGTAATATATTTAAAAATAGTTACTTATGTTAATGTTAACCAGCTCTCGTTAGCGTCCTTGGCTAACTGAAGGAGACGGGTCTATTGAAACGTGCACTTCCACACGGTTAGTTCTTTAGTCGTATCGCCAAAACTGAAGCCTAGCTTTTGTACACATTTTATTTTTATTTTTATTTGAATAACCAAGAGACAGCGGTTTCGTACAGAGAAGTTCGCAAGCGTTGCCTGCCTGCTTGGTGGCCAAACCATTAGATATTTCCGTTGAACACGGTTGGGGGTTCCTTTTTGATTGTACAGGAACTGTCAAATTAACCTTTTTTCTTTTTTCAATTGTCTCATAGGTCAGACAGCGCCATGGATGACAACAAGCTCAATGACTCAAACGTTAAGGTCGCTGTCCGTGTGCGACCAATGAGCAGGAGAGGTGAGATAATGTCACACTGCCCTTTGACAGCCACCGTGTATTTATGATTTTAAATGCCCCATGAGACAAACGGGGTTTTAAGAATTTTGTCACGCTCCAGTGGGCATTTTAGACTATTTTCCTGTTCTTTTGACAGGTGGCTGTTTGAATGAAAAGAAAAGTAAAATAATGTAGAAGGGGGGGGGGGGGGGGGTTACACCACATCCTGTATGTATGAGTCTGTAGTAAGTTGACAGATGGACATTAAGTTATATATTTCAAGGAGGCTGAAATTACTGCATGGTTCAAGTACTCAATTCAGTTTTTTTTTTTTTTTTGCTCTCAACTGGCACAATTCGGATACCCGCCGTCTGTTATGGTGGCCGAGACAGGTCACAACAATTGCAAATGCAAACAACACAATGCCATTAAACTCACAACACAGCGACATTGAGTACAATGAAAGTGACCACGGGGACTTCCTTGCGATCTACTTAAGTCACTTGTGTCAAATGTCTCTGTTTTACCAATCCAACGTAACAACTAGTTACTCAATTTGACCAAACAAATGCAGCCAGGCCGTCACATGACCACACAGTCTCTCCGCTGCCCCACACAGAAGCAAAGTTTTAAAAGAGACTTATTTACCTAAAACATGGCAGAAATCCATGTTTACCTTACAGTGAGGCTCCAACTCCACTGTGACCCGAGTGAGGATGATCAGTATAGAAAATTGATCTATGGACTATAAAGAGCAACAGCTATGCCATGCTCTGTCTTCTGTGTCTGCCTTTGGCTTTTTGTTTGTTGGCTTTTTAGCCTACAGAAACTAAACTAAAAAAAAAAAAAAAAAAAAAAAAACATACAAGAGACTGTCTCAGTTTTTGTTTTCTGCTCTGTGGACTAAAACCAGTAGGTCAACCACGGCATGTGAATGCAAATTGCAGTTCGTTGTACCCAGTCAGACCTGATGGAGCGCTCTGTAGAAAGGGTTCAAAAGGGACAGGAAGAAAAATCAATCCAGAATGTATGCACAGTACTGAAGATAAAGTTGTAAGTTGGTAGAACTTACTTGTTTTTGAATAATGAACAGGATATCAGGATTGCTGATAAATGTGGGTGAATCCACCTGTCTTGAAGTTCACTTAAGGAAGCTATTTATAATTATATACAGTGGGTACGGAAAGTATTCAGACCCTGGCTTAAATTTTTCACTCTTTGTTATATTGTAGCCATTTGCTAAAATCATTTAAGTTAATTTTTCCCCCTCAATGTACACACAGCACCCCATATTGACAGAAAAAACGGAATTGTTGACATTTTTGCAGATTTATTAAAAAAGAAAAACTGAAATATCACACAGCCATAAGTATTCAGATCCTTTGCTGTGACACTCATGTTTTATGTGGGTGCAGTCCATTTCTTCTGATCATCCTTGAGATGGTTCTACACTTTCATTGGAGTCCAGCTGTGTTTGATTATTCTGATTAGACCTGATTAGTAAAGCCATACACCTGTCTATATCAGACCTTACAACTCACAGTGCATGTCAGAGAAAATGAGAATCCTGGGGTCAAAGGAACTGCCTGAAGAGCTCAGAGACAGAATTGTGGCAAGGCACAGATCTGGGCAAGGTTACAAAAAAAATCTGCTGCACTTAAGGTTCCTAATAGCACAGTGGCTTCCATAATCCTTAAATGGAAGACGTTTGGGATGACCAGAACCCTTCCTAGAGCTGGCTGTCCGGCCAAACTGAGCAGTTGGGGGAGAAGAGCCTTCGTGAGAGAGGTAAAGAAGAACCCAAAGATCACTGTGGCTGAGCTCCAGGGATGGAGATGGGAGAAAGTTATAGAAAGTCAACCATCCTGCAGCCCTCCACCAGTCGGGGCTTTATGGCAGAGTGGCCCGACGGAAGCCTCTTCTCAGTGCAAGACACATGAAAGCCCGCATGGCGTTAGTTAAAAAAGACACCTGAAGGACTCCAAAATCGTGAGAAATAAGATTTTCTGGTGTGATGAGACAGAGAGAGAACTTTTTGGCCTTAATTCCATGTGGTATGTGTGGAGAAAACCAGGCACTGCTCATCACCTGTCCAATACAGTCCCAACTGTGAAGCATGGTGGCGGCAGCATCATGCTGTGGGGGTGTTTTTCAGCTGACGGGACAGGACGACCGGTTGCAATTGAAGGAAAGATGAATGCGGGCTAGTACAGGGATATCCTGGACGTAAACCTTTTCCAGAGTGCTCAGGACCTCAGACTGGGCCGAAGGTTCACCTTCCAACAAGACAATGACCCTAAGCACACAGCTAAAATAACAAAGGAGTGGTTTCAGAACAACTCTGTGACTGTTCTTGAATGGCCCAGCCAGAGCCCTGACTTAAACCCCATTGAGCATCTCTGGAGAGACCTGAAAATGGCTTTCCACCAGCGTTCACCATCACTTGTGACAGAACTGAAGAGGATCTGCAATGTTGGCCATGTTGGGAAGGTCGTCGTTACCATGAAGGCAACGGCACGCTACTCGTCCTGTTTATATTTACAATAGCTTTCATGTATTGTAGTATTGGTCTGTCCCTTTCTGCCCAAACGTTATTTCAGCTCACTTATAACCTGAGAAAACACCGTGCAGTAAATTGCATTTTTTTTGGGTAGTTTTGACTGTGCATACACACACACACGGCATCAGAATTTGCACAAAAAAATGTTTTGCTGTTCATGCTGTGGTAAAAAAGATCTGAAGTTAATCACTATTTATTCAGTACTTGAGTAATAATTTCACTGTGTATGTCTTACTCTTAAGTCATTTTTTGGAGGACTGCTTTTTACTTTTACTTGAGTCACGTTATTGTCAAGTAACAGTACTCTTACTTGTGTACGTTTGGCTACTCTACCCACCTCTGGAGTGGACATCCTCCATTGCTACTCTTACGTTTAAGCAATATTTTTGCTCATCAGATCAGCCGTTGTCGTATTTGTTGCACTGGTCTTTTGTATTTTTGCGTTGAGGCGCTGCGGGTCATTGTTGGGCTGGTTGTGGTCCCAGCGGAACCACAAAGCACGTTACATCGGCGACAAGAGTAGATCCGCTAGTATATCTTTTATTAATTTGGAAACGCGGCTACAATTATCTAATTAGTTTACAGATGTAAATGTTAAATGTATTAAGCGACGGACCAATGTTAGGGATTATGTCACAACAGAATGAACTAACTTCAAATTCAGAAATGGTCAATAAAAACAGAAAAATATTGTACTTAATATTTTTGTGGAGGATGCATTTGGGATTAGCCTTTGAAGTTGGTAATAGTGAAAAATGCAATGAAACACACAATGAATTTAGTCAATTCTTTTCCAGAATAAGAGTGCTTAAAGAGGAGGATGCTATTCATGTGGCAGAGCTTGAAGCAGGCGTCAGGTGTTCACCAAGAGATGAGCCTGGCTCAAGTTGGAGGCCAGAACAAAAAAAGCAAAGAAATTAGGCAAATTTAATTTTAATCTTAAATTTGATCATCAACATGTATTTGAGTGGCGTAAATAAGTATTTTTCTGCGTGAATAATTTTTGTGTGTGCATATTTTGGCACTGTTTTACATTTTCAATATGCTTCCCTACAGAAAAAGACCTCACGGCAAAATGTGTGGTAGAAATGGAAGGAAACCAGACAATATTGAATCCTGCCATTGCAACTTTGAGCAAAGGAGATCCCCGGTAAGTGAACGGTTCAGTTCAAGTCATTCATTTTAATCCTTTGTTTTCGTTGTAGATTTCATTTAGTAGACTTTCATTTTAAGCGCACCTTAGTATTTGAAATTGATAGTTGTACGGCATAGTTTACATGTACAGTATTATGAAAAATTGTACAATATTTGGTGGGATACATTTGCATCGTCAACGATGATGCATTTGTGGTTTGCTTTGACTTTTGAGTTGAAATCTGATTTCTACAGGTAAGTGCCTTCTTTATTAGTAAGCCTAAGTAGTGTGCAATATTTCTTGGTGTTTTTTGGGCACCGGATAACTTTTTTTTCAAAGTTCTTTTTTTGTACTAAATAGATGTTTTCTTGCAATATCATAACTTTTCACCTTGTTTTGGAGCCAACTATGTATGCTTAGTCATTTTCATGAAACTGTGAATAATGACATCATGCTGTGTGTGCGAGTGTCTAATCATGTTCTACCGCCATTCATATAAAAAAAAAAAAAAAAAAAAACTTGGGTTTTGAAATATTTGTGAGACTTATTTTGGGAGTGAAATCAAAATCTGTGCATCTGATGATTTGTTGTGCCCAACTGAAGTGTGCATACATTGTTAAAACTAAAGGAGTTCCTCTTGCTAGTCACACTGTAGTACAGCATACACGGGACAGGCTGTAACCAGCCTGTCTGGTTAGCAGCCAACGTTACATGGAGGAGACTCGTATACCCCACCTTCAAACTCCTTTCTGCATCATGCCACTATTTGCAAAGGGTGTGTCACCGAATGCCCAGTCTTGTTTGAAAAGAACAATGACAACAAAAACATTCTGTGCTCAGAATTTAGCACCCAAAAAAAATTATAGATCTGATCATCCATTTTAATTCGTCTTTATTGGATTTGAAAGTCCACAATGCAAATTGTGCATTGAGAGACCTCATTCACAATAGATCATAGAATGAGAGAATGCAGCTCTTAATAATCATATTGATTAAGGTTTGGCTCTTGCTAATCTCATTGGCACCACCTATGTCTTTGCCCACAGAGTAATGTTAAGTAGCCGTACTCTGTGGAATTCTGTTTGCCCCTCCCATGTATACTTGCACAATACAATTATAATACAAATGCTTTATTAAAAAAGTAAATCTGCATTGACAAGGACAAGAATGCTCAGTTTTCTTGTATGTAGAAATCTATACTGCATCATAGTACGATTCTAACATTTACAAACTGCACATTGGATTAATGGTTAGCATGCCTGCCTCACAGTGAGGAGCTCCAGATTGGAATCTCTGTGTGGCGCTTGCATGTTAGCCCCATGAGGTTCTCTTTAGTTACACTAGTTTCATCCCTCGTCCCCAAAACATGCTTCTTAACATCCCAATTGAGTTTTAGAATGTGAGAGACCCCACACATTACTAGGCCAAACTAGCAAGTGTGTCTTCTTACAGCTCTTCTAGTGTGTGGTGCATTTGAGATGACCAGCACAGGTCACCACACACATAACAATACATCCACAGATAATCGTTGAGTTGCCAGGTACCAAACCAGTTTCCTGTTCTAGTATGAAGACTGCCCTGTGAGAGGCAGCATGGTGCCACAGGACATCCAGACTGCTGGAAAATATGAAGAAGATAAAAAAGTAGTTAGTAGTAGTAGAAAAAGAAATAGAAACCCAAGCTACTGTTATCCTATCTGGTAACTACTGTGGTTGCAAAATTTTTATTGTACTAAATAGTAATTGGCAGTGTTGTACCTGAACGAGTTCGATGAATGAAAGCTCATGAAATCGTTAATATTTTGGGCCAACGTGAACTGAACTCAGTTCATTTCTGCCTGATGAACGTTATTGAGAGCGCGCTCATTCTGGCGTCAAAGAACGGTTTTTGAGCGAAAGTTCATTTTAACTCGAGTGCCACGTTTTGCTAGGGACTTCCAGGACAAAAGCCACCTGGACACACTATCTACAAGCCTTCATATCTCAGGGATGAACCCCGTATTTGACAACCGCCATTCATGTTTACATTCGGCAGGCACCCGTGCGAGGTGCGTTAAGGGACACTGCGTAAATGGGAATGAATGTGTTCTTTGGTTGTTTTGTAATGCAGTATTTCATTGTAAAAACTGATTAGTAGCAACGTTATTTGTATCAGAATGCTTTAGTTAAAACATTGTGCAGTCACACTGTCATATGAAATTTTTGTTTTGTAATATAAGAATGTATGAGAATAAATATGTTGTCAATATAGTCAGCCAGAGCTGCAAGGAATGCGAGGGTATCAATGTCCTTTCACCATCGTTCCTGTCATTCTGTGTTGCTTGTTTTTGTTTTCACATTAAGGACAAAAGTCCTGTTTTTGCTTTAAAAATCACCATTCAAGCAGCATGTTTTTCCTCATGTTTTTGAGATTGTAGGGTGAAAGCTGCAGCTGGCTACTAGTGTGAATTGAATGGCTGGCAACAATGGAGAAATGAAATGCCTGTATTTTGAGAGTAGCAGCCTGTCAGCAACATATTGAAAAGAAAAAAAAGAAATATGAATGACTTCATTTTTGGAATGGTGAACTTGATACAACATTTTGAACTATGAACTGAACTCGTTCATTTTTAGAACGGTGAACTTTGAACTAGTTCCCGTACAAAATGAAGTTTACCAACACTGGTAATGGGGTGACATGTTACACATATTTGCTATTCAGGATCTTACAACTACATGTCTATGCCAGAAAACAAAACCACATACACGCACGTGTTAAATGTTATGATATTTTGGGTGTATTCCAGAAATATTAATGAATTCATGTCATTTGGATGGGTATATTAAATTCCCCCCATGAACGCTTTTGAGCGTCATACAAAGACATTCCAAGCATGTGAACATTCATAATGAAAAAAAAAAAAAAAAAAACATTACATAACATGAGGTGGATTAAAACAAAAATAGCATGATCATTTATTTTAGTTATTTGGATTTAAAAGTATGTCATATATTTCTGTAATTAATCCTGAATAGTAACAACAGTAATTGAATATGTAATGTTATGGAGAGAAACATACACATTTCCGACTTTTTTGATAGAGGACAGACATAAATGTAAACTTAAAAAAGCACCCTATATAAGTTGTAATACAGATGTAAACACGTCTACTTGTACATAATAGAGAAGGATATAAATTATTTCATCATATATATACCTTTTAATCCCACTTGGAAAATTTCTGTCCTCTTATGTAACTTAAAGGGACGTACTTTCATCCATTATATGAATAAAAGTATTGGAACACTTTTACAGATGCAGGAAGTCGGAATGGAGTATAAACATGGTATAACCATTTGCAGTTATGCTCCCATTCTTCTTGGAAGCCTTTGTAAAATATTTTGGAATGTATATTTGGAAATTGTTGTCTATTCATCAAAAACATTTGTGAGATCAGAGGTCAATGATGTTGGAAGAAAGGGCCTGGCTCACAATATCTGTTCTAGTTCAGCCCAAGGTTGTGAGGGCACAGTCATGCTCGAACAGACAATGGCCTTCCCTGAACTGGTCCCCCAAAGTATACAACTGTTCCAAATGTCTTGGAAGTTGAGAATTTGTGATTCAAAATTATGTGCATGATGCAGAGCAAACTATAATTTCCTGTGCAGGTGTATCTAATGCAGTGGCTAGTAAATCTACTGTAGCTGTATTTTCTGTCAAAAGAGTTTCAACTCAATAGCCTGACCCAATAGTCAGCCTGGCAGTGAATCAAGTGGATGTTCCTGCAGGGTTCTGACAGGTGGTCAGTTTATCTTTTTAGACAAATAAGCCTGCCGACGGGACAGTATGAACGCACATTTTGTTAAGAGATGTTCCTTGTTGCTGTAGCCATGCTATGCATTTTGTGTGTGTGTGTCTGTTCTGCCCTGACATGCTTCAGCTGCGTCTTTTCCCCTTTGGGCATGTTGCGAACAGGTTTAACCACCTCTCTTTAACACAGGAAGAGATTTACACAAAGGGTCATACAGAGAGAGAAGAGCAAGATTTTAACCAAAACGCTGAATGGACCTCCCAATTAGCATCTCATTTGTCATTGTATTAGCAAAATGCATGTCTAGCAGACTCTTTGGTTGTAAGGCAAGTCACTGACTAGCCACTTTTCCATGGTTTGTGCTGTGTCAGCTTTCTGCCTGACAGCTTTAGCTGAATTGCTGTGCAAGCCACAGGGCATGTTAATATGTTACAGCACCCTTGGTACCCGCAGCGTGCCACCAATATATCAGGTGCCGTCAGACCCTTAAGTCGAGAGAGATTAATGAATCCTTGTTACTGCTTTCATAACTTAACCACCTAACTCCATCGACTGGGTGTTTGCATTCTTTGGCAAATTGTTATTTAATTTTTTTCTACTGGATGTGCTGGAAGCTGCCCCTGAAGTTTGGTCATAATGTTTATCATCCCTTGAGGAAAAGTGTACTGAAAATGGAACTGTATTTGTTCTGTCTTATCTCTCTTTGCCTTTGATAACAACTCTTGTTTGAATTACTTTTTTAATCTGTTTATTTTATCACAATTCTTTCATATCCCAGTTGAGAAGCTGCCGTGCATTTTAAATATGTTGTCATCATATGGATTGGCCCTGGAACGTCCTGTTAGTGTAATCTGGGTTATCTGATCTGATCATAATGTAGCACTGGCCTGGTCTTGGTTGGTCACCCTTACCTTCCTTCTCCCTCCACTTTCGTGACTCCTTGGAGCTGGGATTCTCCGCCAGTTATCTTAAGAATGTCCTTGCCAGCCCAGGAGAGGACAGGACTTAATGTTGCTCTTTCACGGGCCAGCAAATCTCACACAGAGAGGCCTTGTTCCGGCCACTGTGTGGCCATGACTACTTCAGCAGTCTTTTTTTTTTTCAAACCCCTAAATTGATATGTCTGCTTCTTAAAGACTTTTTTTCTGTTGTGCACTCAGAATATGTCTGATATTCAGACCCTTTCCAAGAAATTTGAATATCATGGAAAAATGTCCAACCGTCTTTCCATAATTCCATTCAAAAAGTATTCAAGTATTTGTTTATTTTTACATAATTTGGGCTTCCAGCGGCGGCACGGTGGCCGACTGGTTAGAGCATCAGCCTCACAGTTCTGAGGTGCGGGGTTCAATCCCCGTCCCCGCCTGTGTGGAGTTTGCATGTTCTCCCCGTGCCTGCGTGGGTTTTCTCCGGGCACTCCGGTTTCCTCCCACATCCCAAAAACATGCATGAATTGGAGACTCTAAATTGCCCGTAGGCATGACTGTGAGTGTGAATGGTTGTTTGTTCCTATGTGCCCTGCGATTGGCTGGCAACCATTTCAGGGTGTACCCCGCCTCCTGCCCGATGACAGCTGGGATAGGCTCCAGCATGCCCGCGACCCTAGTGAGGAGAAGCGGCTCAGAAAATGGATGGATGGATGGGCTTCCAGCTCATAAAACCCACGAAATCAGGAATTCAAAAAATTAGAAGACTGACGAAATCAGCCCAAATTTTGCAGGCCATAAATGTTTTAAACTGAGTGTCACAGACTAATCATGTACTAAACTCAAAGCACCTGCACAGGTTTCCCCAGGTGTCATTCAATTGCTTCAATTTGGTTAAATTGTCTCAATTGGGTTCAGTATGGTGAAGACTGCAGACTTGACAACTGGCCAGAAGACCATCATTGATACCCTCCATATGATGGGTAATAAACAAAAGATCATAGCTAAGGAGGCTAGCTGTTCACAGAGTGCTGTGTCCAAACATAGCAATGGAAGAACAAAATGTGGGAGGAGAAGATGCACCAGCGAAAGAGATGACCGTGGGCTTCAACGGACACTGGGGAACAATTTGGAAAAACAAAACTGTTAGTTATATTTTTATGCTGATTAAATGCAGACCTATGGGGGGCACAAGCCACTGTAGGCCGGTCCCAATCCCGTATAAATGCAGAAGGTTGCGTCAGGAGAGGCATCCGGCTTAACACGTTGCCAAACAAATATGAGCGTTCATCCAAAGAATTCCATACCGGATCGGTCGTGGCACGGGTTAACAACGTCCGCCACCGGCGCCGTCAACCTGCAGGGCGCCGGTGGAAATTCAGCTACTGTGGGTCGAAGAAGAAGAGGAGGTGGAAAGCACCCGCTATCCACCTCTTTGGCAGAAAGAGAAAAGGAAAGCAAAGAGCTGAGAACTGAATGTGGGGACTTTGAATGTTGGGACTATGACAGGAAAATCTCGGGAGTTGGTTTACATGATGATTAGGAGAAAGGTTGATATATTGTGTGTCCAGGAGAGCAGGTGGAAAGGCTGTAAGGCTAGAAGTTTAGGGGCAGTGTTTAAATTATTTCAGCATGGTGTAGATGGGAAGAGAAATGGAGTCGGGGTTATTTTAAAAGAAGAGTTGGCGTAGAATGTCTTGGAGGTGAAAAGAGTATCAGATTGAGTGATGAGGCTGAAACTTGAAATTGAGGGTCTTATGTATAATGTGATTAGTGGCTATGCCCCATAGGTAGGATGTGACCTAGAAGTGAAAGAGAAATTCTGGAAGGAGCTAGACGAAGTAGTTCTAAGCATCCCAGACAGAGAGAGAGTTGTGATTGGTGCAGATTGTAATGGACATGAAAATAGGGGTGATGAAAAAGTGATTGGTATGTACGGCATCCAGGAAAGGAACTTGGAGGGACAGATGGTGGTAGACTTTGCAAAAAGGATGCAAATGGCTGTAGTGAACACTTTTTTCCAGAAGAGGCAGAAACATAGGGTGACCTACAAAGTGGATTACATTTTGTGCAGACGATGTAATCTGAAGGAGGTTACTGACTGCAAAGTAGTGGTAGGGAAGAGTGTGGCTAGACAGCATAGGATAGTGGTGTGTAAGATGACTGACGGTGGGGAGGAAGAATAGGAAAACGGCCAAACAAGAGGCATATGATGACATGTATGCCAGGTTGGACACTAAAGAATGAGAAAAGGATCTATACAGGTTGGCCAGACAGAGGGAAAGAGATGGGAAGGATGTGCAGCAGGTTAGGGTGATTAAGAGATGGAAATATGTTGACTGGTGCCAGTAGTGTGCTAGATAGATGGAAAGAAGGAGTTGATGAATGAGGAAAATGAGAGTGAAGGGAGACTAGAAGAAGCAAGTGTGGTGGACCAGGAAGTGGCAAAGATTAGTAAAGGGGAAGTTAGAAAGGCATTAAAGAGGAGGAAAAATGGAAAGGCAGTTGGTCCTGATGACATTCCTGTGGAGGTATGGAAGCATCTAGGAGAGGTGGCTGTGGAGTTTTTGACCAACTTGTTAAATAAAATTCTAGCGCATGAGAAGATGCCTGAGGAATGGAGGAAAAGTGTGCTGGTGCCCATTTTTAAGAACAAGGGTGATGTGCAGAGCTGTGGGAACTATATAGGAATAAAGTTGATGAGCCACACAATGAAGTTATGAGAGAGTAGTGTAGGGTAGGCTCAGGACAGAAGTGAATATTTGCGAGCAACAGTATGGTTTCATGCCTAGAAAGAGTACCACAGATACATTATTTGCCTTGAGGATGTTGATGGAAAAGTACAGAGAAGGTCAGAAGGAGCTACATTGTGTCTTTGTAGATCTAGAGAAAGCCTATGACAAACTACAGAGAGAGTAACTGTGGTACTGCATGCGGAAGTCTAGAGTGGCAGAGAAGTATGTTAGAATAATACAGGACATGTACGAGGGCAGCAGAACAGTGGTGAGGTGTGCTGTAGGTGTGACAGACGAATTTAAGGTGGAGGTGGGACTGCATCACGGATCAGCCCCAAGCCCCTTCTTGTTTGCAGTGGTGATGGATAGGCTGACAGATGAGGTTAGACTGGAATCCCCGTGGACCATGATGTTTTCAGATGACATTGTGATCTGCAGTGAAAGCAGGGAGCAGGTGGGGGAACAGTTAGAAAGATGGAGGC
This sequence comes from Phyllopteryx taeniolatus, assembly GCF_024500385.1. Lineage (NCBI taxonomy): Eukaryota > Metazoa > Chordata > Actinopteri > Syngnathiformes > Syngnathidae > Phyllopteryx > Phyllopteryx taeniolatus. The sequence goes on along the minus strand of NC_084519.1, from coordinate 3,938,964 downwards.
ATGCACTGGAGAGCAGAGGAATGAGAGGGGTGGTGGTCCTTTGTTCCACTTTCTTCTCCCTTTGTTAAAAAACTTGACGTGATAGAGGAAAACTGCAATCAGTTTTGGATTCCGCACCCAAAAATTCGTTAAAAACAGCTGTCAGACCTAACTCAACAAAAATTGTGTTCCCCAGTGATCAGAGTGCATTGAGGCGGGAGTCACAGCTTCAAAAACCACCACACTCAGACGCATTCGGGAGATGGGCTACAACTGTCGGGTCAAGCCACTTCTGAGCCTGAGCCAACGTAGGAAGCGTCTCAACTGGACCAAGGAGAAGAAGGATTGGACTATTGGCCAGTGGTCCATGGTCCTCTTTTCCGATGAAAGTAAAGTGTGCCTTTCATTTTGGGAATCAAGGTTCAAGGGTTTGGAGGAAGACTGGTGAAGAACAGAACCCAAGCTGCTTGAGGTCCAGTGTGAAATATCCACAGTCAGTCATGATTTGGGGTGCAATGTCCAATGCAGGTGTTGGTAAACTCTGCTTTATTAAATTCAAGGTCAGCGCAACAGTCTACCAGAATGTTTTAGAGGACTTCTTGATTCCTTCTGCTGAGGAATCATGAAGAATTCCAGCAGGATCTGGCCCTTGCCCATACCACCAGACGCACCAAAACCTGGTTTGATGCCCATGCCATCACAGTGCTTGACTGGCCAGCCAACTCGCTGGATCTACACCCCATTGAGAATCTATGAGGTATTATCAAGAGGAAAATCAGGGCCACCATGCCCAAAAACAAAGAAGAACTGACAGCAAGCATCAAGGAAATCTGGGGTTCCATAACTCCCAGGCGATGCCACAGTCTGATTGCCTCAATGCCACGGTGCATCGAGGCAGTGATTAAAGCAAAGGGATTCCCAACCAAGTATTGAAGATTAAGATATTGTTTTGAAAGTACCATATTTTGATTTATTTAAAGTGACCCTAATTTATTTCTTTTTTAAATGTTTCAAATTTCTAATACTAGAATGAAAGAGCACATTTATTTATTAAAAAAGAAAAACTGAAATATCACCTAGCCATAAGTATTCAGACCCTTTGCTGAGTATTTAGTAGAAGCCCCCTTTTGAGCTAATACAGCCATGGGTCTTTTTGGGAATGATGCAACAAGTTTTTCACACCTGGATTTGGGGATCCTCTGCCATTCCTCCTTGCAGATCCTCTCCAGTTCTGTCAGGTTGGATGGTGAACATTGGTGGACTGCCATTTTCAGGTCTCTCCATAGATGCTCAGTTGGGTTTAAGTCAGGGCTCTGGCTGGTCCATTCAAGAAGGCACTCCTTCGTTATTTTAGCTCTGTGCTTAGGGTCATTGTCTTGTTGGAAGGTGAACCTTCGGCCCAGTCTGAGGTCCTGAGCACTCTGGAGAAAGTTTTCGTCCAGGATATCCCTGTACTTGGCCGCATTCATCTTTCCTTCAATTGCAACCAGTCTCCCTGTCCCTGTAGCTGGAAAACACCCCCACAGCATGATGCTGCCACCACCATGCTTCACTGTTTGGACTGTATTAGACAGGTGATGAGCAGTGCCTGGTTTTCTCCACACATACCGCTTAGAATTAAGGCCAAAAAGTTTTATCTTGGTCTCATCAGACCAGAGAATCTTATTTCTCACAATCTTGGAGTCCATCAGGTGTTTTTTTTTTTTAGCAAACTCCATGCAGGCTTTCATGTGTCACGCACTGAGGAGAGGCTTCCGTCGGGCCACTCTGCCAGAAAACCCCGACTGGTGGAGGGCTGCAGTGATGGTTGACTTTCTAGAACTTTCTTCCATATCCCGACTGCCTCTGTGGAGCTCAGCCACAGTGACCTTTGGGTTCTTCTTTACCTCTCTCACCAAGGCTCTTCTCCCCCGATTGCTCAGTTTGGCCGGACAGCCAGCTCTAGGATGGGTTCTGGTCGTCCCAAACGTCTTCCATTTAAGGGTTATGGGGCCAGTGTGCTCTTAGGAACCTTAAGTGCAGCAGCAGAATTATTTTTGTATTTTTTGTAACCTTGGCCAGATCTGTGCCTTGCCACAATTCTGTCTCTGATCTCTTCAGGTAGTCCCTTTGACCTAATGATTCTTATATCGACAGGTGTGTGGCTTTCCTAATCAAGTCCAATCAGTATAATCAAACATAGTTGGACTCCAATGAAGGTGTAGAACCATCTCAAGGATGATCTGAAGAAAGGCACAGCACCCACGTTAAATATGCGTGTCACAGCAAGGGGTCTAAATAGTTATGGCTGTGTGAAATTTCAGTTTTTCTTTTTTAATAAATCTGCAAAAATTTCAACAATTCCGTTTTTTCCGTCAATATGGGGTGCTGTGTGTACATTACTGAGAAAATTATTTTTTACTTGAATGATTTGAGCAAACGGCTGCAATATAACAAAGAGTGAAACATTTAAGGGGGTTTGAAAACTTTCCATACCAACTGTATGTACAGTTGTGCTCATAAGTTTACATACCATGGGAGAATTTGTGAAATATTGTTTTTTTTAAATATGACTGACTTAACAACAACCATAATTAAATTATTTGTTTTGTTCAATGATGATGCTTCTCTGAAAAGCTTGACAGTTTGAATCCCATTAAAATTAAATTAAATGTGTTTCGCCTGGCCCGTCGTGTTTTCTTTAAATAATTGTATCTTACAAATTCTACCTGGGTAATCAAACATGAGCACAACTGTGTTTTCTCGTTTACTAAATAAAAGTAAGGCTGTGAATTTCAAAATAAAAGCAAGAAAATAAAGTATTACATCTTCAAATAAAGTGCTTAACTTCAGAATAATTCTTTGAAAAAAATACTTCGTTTTGATCATATGGGTATCAGCAAAATCATGCATTGTAAAAATGCATTATACATAGGTAGAAGGGTTTTCCACAATTTTGAGGTCAACTTTGGGGGTGCGCATTATACATGGGTGGACATTATTCTCGATAAATTACGGTACTTCTGTTTGACCCAGTTCTATATCCGCTTTGTCCATATTTGGCTAAGACCGCCCCCTTTTCTCCGATTTGTTGCCTCCGTGTAGGAGACCCACTTGTGAGAGCACGTGTTTATGTTGACAGCAGTGGCTCGGGCGTGGAGTGGTATGCAGAGACCTTTGCTTGTGATGTGGATAAACTCGAGAAATTTGAATGACCTGCTTTTAGGCCTCTCGGCAGAAAAACGTTTTGCTGTAGCTCAGGAATGTTTGGACGATTTTAATTCATATTTCACGTTTACTGAGGCACCATAGAGCCCAAATATTAGAAACAGTTGGTTTGGTAAAATACAGGACCTTTAAGTACTAAATGTGGAATTTCTCGTGAAGAAAATGAATCAAGTGAAACACATTTTTCTATAGAGAACTTGTGTTTGATATAAAAGAGCAAATGATGAACAACATTATATGGACAGATGAAGCAAAAATAGGGTTTTTTGGTGATGCACAAAAACAGTATGTTTGCGGACGGCGCAATGAAGCCTTTAAGGAAAAGAGCACCCTGCCAATAGTCAAGTATGGTGGAGGAGCCATAATGCTGTGGGGCTGCATTGTTGCTGCATCTAGTAGTGGAGGCCTTGACTGTGTCACAGGTATCATGAAATAAGAAAATAATCAAGAGATTTTAGAGCAAAATGACTTACCCAGTATAAAAAAAACTTAGTTTGAGGCAAAGATCACTAGAATTGGATGATGAAGCTTAAACATGTAACTTGATATAATCAAGATCAAATATTTTTTAAATTTACATTGTGTGGGTCATTTACTGTCCCTTCAAAATAGCTCAACACACAGCCATTAATGTCTAAAACACTGACAACAAAAGTGAGTATACACCAAAGTGAAAATGTCCATAATTGGGGCCAAAGTGTCAATATTTTGTGTGACCACCATTATTTTCTGGCACTGCCTTTAACCCTTTTGGGCATGGCGTTCACCAGAGCGTCACGTTGCCACTGCAATCCTCTTCAACTCCTTTGTGATGACATCACAGAGGTGGTGGATATTCGAGACCTTATGCTCCTCCACCTTTCGTTTGAGGATGTCGCACAGATAGATTACACAACTTCATGAAGACGAGAAATTCTAAACTTGTCCGTCAACAGATCGTGTTACTGTTTCACTTTCCTCCAGAAAGTGTGCCACCTGCCACACACTGCTATCTTTTTTAACACAGCCCCATCTGGTGCGTCACTGCTGCATTTGGCCCCAATGCAAGCAGACCTTAGCAGCAAAAAGTGAAAATTAATTCCTAATTCACAACTTTATCCGTTGCCAAAATGATTGGTTTCTTCAATAGCCCATGTGCTATCTTTTCAAAGTTTTGTCGAAATGACTGTATAGTTCTTTTGTAATCACACATAACAAACCTATAAACAGTTATCAAAAACTTTAATTCAGTCCGAAAAGTAACATTTCTATTCCATACCTACAACTGTTCACCAACTGTTATGGATTTTTTTGTAGCCACATGTTAGCAAGCCATGACTAAATGTTGCAGACTGGGTGGGAAAATAAAGTGTGAAGAACCGGTACCTCGTGAAAGTGACTGTGTTTCTGACCATTGAGCATTTATCTCAATTTACTTTCTATGATAAAAAAAAAAAAAAAACATCTACATTATCCGATCCAATACTGCAGCCTTGAGTTTTGGCCAACATCGGTTCGATCTGATTTCAGCAATAATATTACATTCTTTACTTATTTTGTAGTATGAAATTTTAGAAAAGGCTTGCTCAAGTGATATTACTCAGAGAACAAAAATCAGCCACAATAGGTATGAGAAATACTGACCCATTTTATTATTAACCAGTGGGTTACATAAAGTACCTGCTGTGCACGTCTTGACCTCTTAGGGGCAGTGTGGTGTACGCAATGAGATACACACGCAGTAACAAAGAAAGTAGAAGTCACTATCGAATATTGTTAATAAAACTCGTTTTTCAGAGTTTAAAGAATATATGCCTAAGAGTATTGTTATATTGCCTGTTTGTATGTTTATTCAGCGTTTATGTACCAATATTCATTATTTTGAGAGATATAAGTGACACTAGTTTGATGCTCATCTTCGTTAACTCGTCAATGGGGTTTTTCATTTGTTGTGTGTTAACTTTGAGCTAGCGATTTATTTTAAAAAAAATTTGTGTGAACAAAAACAAAGAAATCAATTCGGTGATGTATTTGAACAGTTAATAGATCTAATTATTTTGTTGTGTGTGTTTAGCTTTACAGTGAACATCAACTGGAGTGTCAGTAAGCGACTTTAGACAAACAACATTCACTCTTACTGCTTGCTACTATGGTAGCACCTTGGCAACTTGTTGTTGTGATCACGTGGGCTCTGCATGCCGTCCGGGTGCTACTGGATAAAAGTGCTAGAGGGGATCATATAATGGACTGCTTGTATAAGAGTGGTAAAATCTGAGAATTTCGATCCAGTCCGATCCAATGCTTGTTTTTTTGCTGACATCGGACCAATTGGCAATCTCAAAGACTGGATCGCGACACCCCTAGAAAGTATAATGAACATAATAAAAGCGTCTGGTGGCATGACATTAGTGTTTTTACTGTGTGAATTTTGTGGTGTGTGAGCTTCATTGTTACCCATGTAATGTATGTGTATAAATAATGTTGGATCTAAATTAAGTTCATTTTCTTTGGTACTAATGTTTTCAATCTCTTCTAACCCCCCCCCCCCCCCCCCCCCCCCCTCTCAGGAATATGCCAAAGGTTAGTATTAAATCAAAATGTCACATCCCCTTTTGTTTACAAAACATTAAGTAGTTTTAGAAATGTTAACCCCTTCGATGTCGGCCTGTTTTTCATCAGGTTTTTGCCTATGATCACTGTTTCTGGTCCATGGATGAATCCCAGAAAGACAAGTTTGCAGGTTTGCCTTTTGTCAAACTCTGTTCTGTTTTTAGCTTGTATGCCTGGTGACTCATTTCTTATACTTATCTCATCACAGAATGTTGGCTGAGCTCTGAACTATTTATGGAGTGAGGCAAAGAAATGGGCTGTTTTACTGCTAGGATGTAGTCACACGTTAACTGCAAAAAAAAAAAAGGGTAGAAAATGTCTATTCTGAGCCATCTTTATATAATCAGATAACAAATAATAACTCAGCCACATTCTTCGGGGAAAAAACAATTGAAAAACAATCTTTGTTGTGCGTGACCTCCTTGTTGTCTTTGAAATTAACTTGAAAATGCAGTTTGTATTATGCAGCAGACAAGTTGCAGGAGTTTTCCATGTTATTTGTTTTCTTATGTGCGTACAGGTCAAGAAGTGGTATTCCAGTCCCTTGGGGAGAGTTTGCTAGACAATGCCTTCATGGGTTACAATGCCTGCATCTTTGCTTACGGGCAAACAGGTTAGTACTGTATAACCCCATGAGCAAATGTTATGATTCATATTATTTTTGTTCTTATGAAATTAGATGAGGAACATGCAATCAAAGCTAAGTTAATACATTTCCTTAAAATGTAAAAGAGTATGTAATTGTACTAAATTTTACGTTGACTAAACCATGTAAAGTTAAGCAAACCGAAGACAGGGGTATCTATTATAATTGAGTGAGGGACAATTATTGTGTTGGCAATGGCTTTACTTGAGTGTAATCTATCTCCTGCAGGTTATTTTTACAGTACTTCTGGCCTTTAATGTGTGGTGTGGAAAGTGTGCAGTCTCACTGGACCAGTTGTCCCTCCCCTTACCCCTGCTGGCTAACACTCATAGGGTCTGATTTACTCAGATCCCAAATAGCGGGTGCTAAATTGTGTGTTCGGTGTTGTAACCGAATGCGCACTGTTGGCAACAGGCACACTAGTGGTTGAGACCGCTGTGTTTAAGAGGGTTTTGTGCTTTAGGTAGCGCTGGTTGGTGTCACCATGGAACATTTGGGAGAGCATCACATGCACAAAATTAAGTTTGACGTGATGCAATTGGAAGTGTTTGTGGAACAGGCAAACAAAGATATTTTTGAATTTCCAGAAAATAAATTGATCGGTCCAATAATTTTGGGAAGGCCAGAAACCAAGTAAAAGTCATGTTTTGTTTAATTCAACTTGTCCAGAGTGTTTGGCAATTACATCTGTGTCCCCATCCTGTTTAACGTTACGTTTTAAACTTGGGACAGCCCAGCACACCCGGAAAACTGTTCTGGGAGACGCCAGTGTGTTGAAGTGACCCAGGCGATTTTTGTCATCGGTGATGAGGCATAACTCCTTCTTGTGGCTGAAACCAATCAGCCCTGAGATCATTCAGAAACTCCAAAATTGCATTGCTGAATAGTCGTATTGTTGCGATAGTTTCTGTGTCTAGGATTTCAAAAATGCTTACAGCAGTAAAGTTCTCCCTGCTGCCGGTATTGAAAGTTGCAAAATCACAATACGTCTCAGGTTTGATAAATCACATTGCACGTGCTAAATTACTCTGTTTGCATATACTCCTCAGGGCTCTACACTAACTTTTTCAGGTCAAATCAATTTAAAAAAACTAACCAAAAAACCAAAGGCTTTACTTTCATTTGATCATTAGTTCAGTTTTTATAGTGAGGGATCCTTACCCTCTTCTCTGAGGAAAACCACTTAATTTTGAGCAATACCACAACCATATGATTGATATACATTTAAAAATGATTGAATCAGTGTACCACCTCAATAAAAATATTATGATTATTCACACTATTTTGCAAATTATTTACCCATTTAAAACCATGGTCCCAAACAGAACATGGATAACTCATTACTACTGCAATAGTTGCACTTAATTTTAATGACAATGAAGATAGATAGATAGATGGATAGTGGGGTTATTTTTGCTAGGTTTATAACAGTTTTTAAAAGCTTTGTACAATACTCTGTGTAATAATGAGTGAAATGAAAACGACAGACAAATTCAGTAGGCAATCTTTGCAGTGTTTCTACCCCCATGCTTCACAGTAGGTATGGTGTTCTTTGAATGCAACTCAGCATTCTTTCTCCTCCAAACACAACGAGTTGAGTTTTTACCAAAGTTCTATTTTGGTTTCTTCTGACCATATGACATTCTCCCAATCCTCTTCTGGATCATCCAAACAAACTTCAGACGGGCCTAGACATGTACTGTCTTAAGCACGGGGACTGGTCTGGTGCTGCAGGATTTGGTTCCTGGCGGCGTAGTGTGTTACTGATGGTAGCCTTTGTTACTTTGGTCCCAGCTCGCTGCAGGTCATTCACTAGGTCCCCCCCGTGTGGTTCTGGGATTTTTGCTCACCGTTCTTGTGATCATTTTGACCCCACGGGATGAGATCTTGCATGGAGCCCCAGATTGGGGGAGATTATCAGTGGTTTTGTATGTCTTCCATTTTCTAATAATTGCTCCCACAGTTGATTTCTTCACACCAAGCTGCTTACCTATTGCAGATTTAGTCTTCCCAGCCTGGTAAAGGTCTACAATTTGGTTTCTGCTATCGTTTGACAGCTCTATGGTCTATGATCTTGGTCATCGTGGAGTTTAGAGTGTGACTCTTTTATACCGATAACGAGTTCAAACAGGTTCCATTAATACAGGTAACGAGTGGAGGACAGAGGAGCCTCTTAATGAAGAAGTGACAGGTCTGTGAGAGCCAGAAATCTTGCTTGTTGTAGGTGACCAAATACTTATTTTCCACCACAATTTGTTAATAAATTGTTTAAAAATCAGACAATGTGATTATCTGGAATGTTTTTTATTTTTCTCATTTTTGTCTCACATAGGTGAGTTATACCTATTTAATACCTATACCTATATAATTACTGGCCTCTCTCATCTTTTTAAGTGGGAGTACTTGTACAGTGGGGCAAAAAAGTATTCAGTCAGTCACCAATTGTGCATCACTTCATGATATGACACACCATTGTTGTAACTCTCTTGACTTTGTGACCTATTTATTGAGCATTCACACTAGCCAACCATTACAGGTGGTAGGTGTCAAGCATGCTTGAGCAGAGTACAGATTGCGTAAGTGCTGAGCCATGTAACTAATCACAGTTAGTATGTATGCATTTGTGAGTGTTTCTATGTACAATGGGTTTGGAAAGTATTCAGACCCCCTTAAATTTTTCACTCTTTGTTATATTGCAGCCATTTGCTAAAGTAAAAATGACAGTTTTGCAGATTTATTAAAAAAGAAAAACTGAAATATCACACAGTATTCAGACCCTTTGCTCAGTACTTAGTAGAAGTACTGATTGCTCAGTTTGGCTGGACCGCTCAGTTTTGGCTGGATGGCCAGCTCTCGGAAGGGTTCCCAAACGTCTTCCATTTAAGGATTATCGAGGCCACTGTGCTCTTAGGAACCTTAAATGCAGCCGAAATAATTTTTGTAGCCTTGGCCAGATCTGTGCCTTGCACAATTCTGTCTCTGAGCTCTTCAGGCAGTTCCTTTGACCTCATGATTCTCATTTGCTCTGACATGCATTGTGAGCTGTAAGGTTTTATATAGACAGGTGTAAGGGACATGCTCCCCCCTGATGGCACCACCCCCACACTCTAGACCAAACGGCATCCCTGTCTCCACTCCCCCGCCGAGGGATACGACTACGGGGATGCCAGATTTCACTTCACACACAGACGCTAAGTGAATTACAAGCCTAAGCATCAAAGCAGTACACAGACATCTGGTTTTGAATGCGGATGCTAAGTGAATTACAAGCCCACGGAGCATCAAAGCTATGACAAAAACAACTGGTTTCGCACCAGAACGCTAAATGAATTAACTTCCACCACCAGCCAGCCTGGAGAGCCTCAACAACAAAGACTTCGCCTTCCTGCTGCGTGCCGTAACACCTGTACATCTGGGCTGGGACAATGGAAGATACAACATCGACCCCCACAGGTGGCGGAAATCCACTGCAAACCCGGAATAACTGATCACAGTCTTCACTGGACTTGAATGCAATATAATATTTTAAGAACCTTACATGAATTCCACTAGTGATTGTATTTCTGCAAATTTGAATGTCTGTCAAATCTGTTTGTCAACTGAACCGGATGAAATGTTTCACCCCACAACACGAATGCCACATTGCAAATATTAGTTTTCCCAATAATCACATACACTTGAAACATTTGTTGTGTGTGACAAGGCTAAGAGGAACAATGGTCTCGTTATCTTAAATCCAATAATTCATATTTTATTCCACTGGTTTTAAACCACAAATTATACTAAGATAAGAAGCTCTAAGCTCTAAGAAGCTCATGCTCTCTCGCACGCTCTCTCGCTCTCTCGATGTTCCACCTGCCGAAGGTCTGGCCCAGCCCGGGGAGCCCCCGAAGCTCTCACCACGAGGTGGCAAAGGCTGGGAGACACCAAACTTCCTGGCCGCCCTGCCAAGCGTGCACCGCAGGGAACACCTGCAAACTACCCAAAGCTACCCTTTTGGGTGTGGGGCAGTTCACGGATGAGGCTGCGTTGGGAAGTAATTGCGGTGCGAGTTTTTCCTCAATGCGTGGACTGAAGCTGTACATCAAGCAAGAATGGGAAATAATTCCACCTACAAAGCTTCAACAATTAGTGTCCTCAGTTCCCAAACGTTTATTGAATGTTGTTAAAAGAAAAGGTGATGTAACACAGTGGTAAACATGACCCTGCCCCAGCTTTTTTGGAACGTGTTGCAGCCATAAAATTCCAAGTTAATGATTATTTGCTAAAAACAATAAAGTTTAGCAGTTTGAACATTAAATATCTTGTCTTTGTAGTGTATTCAATTAAATATAGGTTGAACATGATTTGCAAATCATTGTATTCTGTTTTTATTTATGTTTAACACAACGTCCCAACTTCATTGGAATTGGGGTTGTACATTTTATTCAACTAATATATGCTACACAGTTGTGTGGCTTCCCTAATCAAGTCCAATCGGTATAATCAAACACAGCTGAACTCCAATGAAGGTGTAGAACCATCTCAAGGATGATCAGAAGAAATGGACAGCACCCGAGTTAAATATGAGTGTCACAGCAAGGAGTCTGAGTACTTATGGCTGTGTGATATTTCAGTTTTTCTTTTTTAATAAATCTGCAAAAATGTCACCATTATGTTTATTTTCTGTCAATATGGGGTGTGTACAACGAGGGGGAAAAAAATTACTTCAGCAAATGGCTGCAATATAACAAAGAGTGAAAATTTTAAGGGGGTCTGAATACTTTCCGTACCCACTGTATGTGTGTGTGGGTGTGTGTGTCTGCGTGGTAGTAGGAAGGGCGGATCTTTTCCCATGTGCTGTATTGCTTTGATTTCCTTTATTTTTTGTGAAGCACTTTGTGTGTGTTGCATTTTTATGTAGGAGGTGCTATACAAATAGTTTGATTTGATTTAATCTAACACTTGTTCAGTGGACACACAGAAGTAGCAATTCCTGCTTCTATCTTTATCTGAGAGACGAAAAATGAAATTCCTTTCTCTAGCTCCACCACTTTGCTGTTTTCATACAGTGCATGTTTTCATACATATCAAATGCATGGCTAGAACTGCTGTAAAAATTGCCTGCAGATATTACTTCAGAGGCAACTATAGTGTATAGTGTTTAGTAAATTTCACAAACCAGTATAAAATGGCGAAAATACAAGACAGAATACAGAACCTTTCTTTGATTGTTGGAGTGTCTTACACTCCAAATGTGGTCTGTCTGTGACACTGTAACTGTGCATGTTCAGGCTCTGGGAAATCTTACACCATGATGGGCTCAGCAGAGCACCCTGGTCTGATCCCTCGCCTCTGCAGCTCCCTGTTCTCCAGGACCATGCAGGAGGCTCGAGAGGGAGAGAGCTTCACTGTGGAAGTATCCTACATGGAGATTTACAATGAGAAGGTCCGAGACCTGCTGGACCCTAAAGGGTGAGGAAAACCAACGACTCGTGTACAGCACATCTCCTGTAAAGAGCTGTGTTTAATGATCAAAACACCAATCTTTTCATAAAGACAGATAATTGAATATTATATACAGTATGACCTACAGTCTGTTTCCCAAAAATATCAGTGTGCATGTGTAAAATGGGTTAACGAGAGGCATTATCATCTGCCACATCCATTATGACTGACCCATAACATACCGCAACAACGGGTCATCCATCTCAAGGCGGCATCTATTCTATGTACAGTGGAGCCTCGATTTAACAGACTAATAGGGGGAGGGGGTTGTCCGCTAAATCAGATTTGCCGTTAAAGGGGCTCTGAGCAGGTATCTGTGTTTTGTTTCTAAATACCATATTTTTTGGACTATAAGGCGCACCGGCTTATAAAGTGCACTATCAATGAACAGGTCTATTTTCATACATAAGGCGCACCGGCTTATAAAGCGCACTATCAATGAACAGGTCTATTTTCATATATAAAGCGCACTGGATTATAAGGCGAATTAAGTGAAACAAAACAGAAAAGTCACTTACACACACACACCATATTATGTTGAAGCACAGTATTACTCCGCGAGGCACCTCACTACGGTAGCCATAATGCTCCGACAATCCGGCGTCATAGTTTATCAAAGTCAGACTAAAACATTTTGACAGATTTTTAAACGCCGTGTACCACATAAAATTGGTTTGAGGTCAGTAAGCACAACCAGAGTTCATACGTAAAGCGCACCGGATTAAAAGGTGCACTGTCGGTTTTTGAGAAAATTTGAGGATTTTAAGTGTGCTTTATAGTCCGAAAAATACGATACATTAAATATGTTTGCAGATAAGTGCTGAAAACATATGCAGACTAATAACAATATAGTGCTGAATTGTTGACGTATAGGTTAAGCATTTTTTTTTCACTGTTTGAATTTTCCTGATTTTGTGGGCGGGGCTAAAACACAGTCCTGTGACATCACAGAGCTGGGCGTATATTTTCTAGCGCGAGTTCCCTCCCCCACTATACTAGTACAAAGTGACATTTCATTTGGCTATCTGCTCAGTTGTGAGTTAGATTTGCTTAGCTTCCATAACAAGGCCCATTTACCATTCCAGCGTACATTTACAAAGCGAACGATGGCTACACCGCGAAAATGCGTCATCACTGGATGGCTCAATTTTACAGAACAGCTCGGTGACTTTATTTAAGCTCCCAAAAAATGAGGAAATAAAAAAGCGATGGATTGACTTTTTAAAGACACGCAGATGGCGAGCTGAACATCAACACTACCAGCCAACTCTACAGTGCTCATTTTACGACGGATAGTTTTGTAAACTTTCACGAGAGAAAAAATGGCTTCGTGGGTAACTTGATACTAGTGAATTGGTCAGTCTAACTACCCGGTCTTCCTCCTAACGTCCCGGTGTTGTCAGGTGCCGTGTTGGGCTGTGACATTATGTCACCAACAATGAGGGTAAGTTGACTTGTGTGCTTTTTTAAATTTTTTTATTAGGCTTTACACAATCAGGATTTTTGGGGCCGATCACCAATCAGCGAGTTTAAAAAAAAAAAACGATAACCGATAACCAATCTGATCACAAGATGGAGGAATGTGTCTATTTAAATGACTTGTTCATTTACTGTATATACTTGTGTACTGTATACTGAGTATTCTTGTCCAGTCAGGTCATGTATTCTAATCAGTCAGGTCAAACCAACATTATAACATGACAGAAATAGTGGGTGCTAACTTACTGTAATTGAATTACTTTATTGTAATTGAATTACTTCACGCATATCGAAACTTGCTGTGCGCATGATTCGACACAACGCCGGCATGTTTATGGACAACCGTTAGTGCTAGCACTAGCTTGCTCGTCTACGTAATGTTTTTTTTTTTTTTGGCTGCTTACGAGCTGTATCGTATTAAAAGTATGTGAACACACCTAAAGCAATCCATAGATAAAAGTAATCTCCCGAGCACCAGTGACCACCACGACACGTTCTTATAATACACGCGTCGCGATGTTGTCGCCATGGTAACGAGTGTATCCGGTCGCATTTGAGTTGACAAGATGAAAGCCCCCTGATCATAAAAGACGGGATACGAAGATTTTATTATAGTAGTCTGACATAGCGTAATCGTGAAAGACCAAATTTGTCTTATAGTCTGATACAGGCATTACGTGTTGTCTGTCCCACACCGCCAACGTTTAAAAAAAAAAAAAAAAAAAAAAAAAAAACCTTCTTGGCTGTTGGATATTTACAGCAGTACGTCAAAAGACATGCGGCAAGGGTAAAAATAAACTAGCTTTTGGATTCTAATATACTGTACACGATGGCGACGCGGAATAAATGTCTTTTGCGGTCATTGATTGGATCAGCGAATTATGACATTAAAGCCGATCAGCATAAATTGATAATTATCGTCCGATACCGATCAAGCCGATCAGATCGTTGTAAAGTCTTTTTATGATTATAGTCCACAATAACCATTCAATTTTGAAGTTGAGCCTCATAACGTGATTTTACATTGTATAAGCTATCACCCCCTCGGTGTGTTTGATTCCTTTTGGTGCATCCATTCGACATGCAGACAGAGTCTGAGAGCTGAGAGGTGGCCCTTATTGTTCAAGTTTTGAATTCTGATTTTATTACTTTGTGATTTATTTATTTATTTATTTATTATTTTTTTAATTCATTCAAATTTGGCAGGCTTGTTAACATTACTCTTCCCTGTGGTGGGTCGAATTTAGATGCCATTTTTTTGGGTCTTCTTTGTGCCACTTTAAATTAAATGGACTTTTTTTCGTGGCCTAAAAACACCAGTACACTATGACATTTTAGTTTTGTACTTTTTTTTTTTGTTGGCTAAAAACATCCAGTACAGTACAAAGTTATTGTAAATATGAAAAGGTTTACAATGTGTGAAAATGTTTTGTTTATCCAAACTTAACCTCACTGGTGTATGAAAGGGGTGATTTTAAGTTCCAACTAGTTTCTGTCTGTTAAATCTGAAGTCTGTTAAATTTGGGTCTGTTAAATTTAGGTTCCACTATATATGATTTCTGTGGTAAGGAAAACGAAGGAGTGAGCAGAAAGGAGCATCTTTAATGATACTAAACTGTATGTTTGTAGAAGCCGACAAGCGCTGAGGGTGAGGGAGCACAACGTTTTGGGGCCTTATGTTGATGGGCTGTCTCGTCTGGCTGTTGCTAGCTACAAGGTACAGCAGCAGTTAATACTTGGATGCTTACATATCTGGTTTTCTTTTAAATCATTAGACTCCCATGGGAAGAACGATGTTTCTCTCAAGACATACTAAAAAGTCAATTGTTTCTCTCGATTCTGGCAGGATATAGAGTCTCTGATGTCAGAGGGAAATAAATCTCGGACAGTGGCCGCCACAAACATGAATGAAGAGAGCAGCCGATCTCATGCTGTGTTTAACATCATCTTAACTCACACTCTTATGGACCTGCAGTCAGGAGTAAGACACACACACACACAACAAAAGCCAACAAGTTAGCTTGTCAGCACTTACTCCATTTCAATTTGACCATGAATATAGAGATGCCCGTTTCTGATTATTCAGTATTTTACATAAGCTTGATTTTCTTACTCAAATGTTTGGATAGCCAGGGGTATTTTAACAGTATTCTGTAACTGTTTTGTTTCCCTGTACTGTTGTGTGTTTACTTCAGACAAGCGGAGAGAAGGTGAGCAAGCTTAGTCTGGTGGACCTGGCAGGAAGTGAGCGTGCAGCCAAGACCGGGGCAGCTGGTGAAAGACTGAAAGAAGGCAGCAACATCAACAAGTGAGAGAACGAAATACTACCGCTACGTATAATCATATCGTAAATGGGATGGGATTATGTCATATCAGTTTTCTTTACAATTAAAACTTTCTCACGTTGTGAAGTTTATTTACGCAATATTTTTTTTTAATTAGATTTCTCCCTCCCTCCCCTCTATCTGCCTGCCTCCAGGTCTCTCAGCACATTGGGTTTGGTTATCTCGGCTTTGGCAGACCAGGGTGCAGGGAAGAACAGGAGCAAGTTTGTTCCCTACAGGGACTCGGTGCTCACCTGGCTGCTCAAGGTATCAAGAGAAAAATTACAGAAAAGGAAGATTGTACTCTCTTCTGTACTGTTTTGCCCTGTTTGCATGTTCAATTTTAATTTTTTTTGCGAATTTCCATTCCTTCTGCTCTGTTTGAAAACTGAGTTTTGTGCAGTCTGAGTTCTTAGTGTTACATATTTGATTCCTAAATGTTGTCACAGATGTTGATGAAGAGGTGTCTGTAACTGCAGGACAGTTTAGGGGGGAACAGCCGCACAGCCATGGTGGCCACCATCAGCCCAGCAGCAGACAATTATGACGAGACTCTGTCCACCCTTCGTTACGCCGATCGGGCCAAAAGCATCGTCAACCACGCGGTGGTCAACGAAGACCCCAATGCCAGAATTATCAGAGAGCTGCGAGAGGAAGTCGAGAAACTGAGGGACCAGCTCACAGAGGCTGAGGTTTTATATGCTGTTTGACTTACACACATGGACACAATTCGTGGTACACTTTTGTGCTGCCCATTGTCAGAAACCTTGGTTGTAGTCGCAGGTCATAGTTCTTCAGACAAGGTCATGACCCAAAGCATACAAGTAACAAACATTTGATGATGATGATTCTGAAGTTGACTTCTCTGAGCCCTGACCTACAGAAGGAGCAGTCCATTTTCATTACTTTTTTTTCGCTTTTCTTTGAATAATTCTGTTGGACCACATTTCAAAAGCAAAGCCTGATTTTCATAGTTAATCCATATTTTGTATGCATTTATTATTGTGATTAGGTTATTTGTATCATTAATATTATCCATCCATCTATCTATCCATTTGCTATATGGTTTGTCCCCATTGGGTTCATAGGTGAGCTAGAGCCTATACTTGCTGACTTTGGGCAAAAGATGGCGTATACCCTGGTCTAGCACAAATGGACATTCCTACTCACATTCACACATCTGGGCAATTGAAAGTCTTGAATGAACTTACCTGAATGTATTTGGAAGCCAGAGTGCCAGTAGAATACCCACACAAGCATGGGGAGAACATGCAAATGGAACACGAGGGCCGGAGCTGAGTTTTGAACCCCAAACCTCAGAACTGTGAGGCAGACATGCTAACCACTCACTGTCTTTCATGAGTTTTGAGGGGTTTTTTTCTTTCTAAAATTTACCAACAATTTTGTCCATGTGTGTATAATAAAGCATCTTATTTTCCCCTTGACAGAGTAAACTAAATATAATAAATACAAATTGAATTATGTTGCTTTCAGTCTATGAAGGCCCCTGAGCTGAAGGAGCGGCTGGAGGAGTCAGAGAAACTAATTCAAGAAATGACCGTGACTTGGGAGGAGAAACTCAGGAAGACTGAGTCTATTGCACAAGTAACAAACCCTCACACACGAGTTGCACAGCAAATTTTACCCAGACAAAATTTCAATAAAAGGGGTTGCATTTAATTCGGCTAAATAAAATTATAATTTGTTCTAGTAATAAAAAATAAATATTTTCTTCTGTAGGCGCGTCAGAGGCAGCTGGAGAGTTTGGGTATTTCCCTGCAGTCGTCTGGCATCAGAGTAGTGGACGACAAGTGCTTCCTGGTTAACTTGAATGCTGACCCTGCCCTCAATGAACTGCTCGTCTACTACTTAAAAGTGCTGGACACATGCACAAAAATACAACATATAAGCCTGAATAATCTGTATTGTTGGAGTGACTTGCTCATGTCATCTCTATTTCATGTTTTCTACATATGTAGGAGCATACTCGTGTGGGTTCATCCAAATCACAAGACATCCAGCTTTGTGGGATGGCCATCCAAGCCGAACATTGCATCATTGATATCACACAAAACAATGGTGTGGTGCTCACACCCCACTGCAATGCTCGGTATGTATTCAATAAGTCATTTTTATGGAGTACAGTGGACCCTCCCATACTGGCGGTACAGCAGCTGTGGATTCACCTATTTGCAGATTTTTATTTATTTTTTTGTGGGGGGGGACCAGCCCTTACTGGAGGCTTATCCCCACTTGTTCCTATCCCATGGGAATAGTAGAGGGCCACTCTATTACTTATTGCTGTTGTGTTTCATTTATGCTATTATTCTCTGATTTAACTGCAAAAATATAATTGAGAGAGATCGTTATTGTGTAATACTGTTTTAATGTTGACTAAGAGACACGAAGAGAATTTATTATTGTTTAAAGGGGACAAAGTTAAGAAAACTGACTTTAATTCGGTGTTATAAAACCTACGGCCCATGGGCCAGAACCGGCCCATCAGGGATTCCAATCCGGCTGTAGGAATAGAACTGCAATTCTTATTAAAATTAACTTGCTAATTTTGTCCACCGGAGGGCGTGCTGACAGCCACGTAAATGACCATTTACCACTTAAATGACATTCTAAAATTGGCAGTTACTCAGGATTTTACACTTGCTATTCATGCACTTCTGAAGGCTAAAAAATGCCAAGTTTAAGGAGCAAACTAAGCCTACGTCATATCAAATGTCGTGGTAGAATCGGACATCCACGATTGTGGTGCCAGTGGTGAATACTGCTCATTTGCGTGAGACATCACCTCCCCGTCAGAACAGGCTTATTTCAACAGCGGTCTAAAATGAGGGTGAAAAGTGTGGCTTTTTTCTTGGGCCTTGGGGTATTATGACGAAGCATGTGTCATTCGACACCTGGGAACAGTTTTATACTATGTTGTCATTACATAGAGATCAATTAAAAAAAAAAAAAGAAAGAAAGCTATTTTGCCAAGTTACATGTTCTCATAAGAGCCCCTCTTCGACCTCATCTTAACAACGGTTTCAATGCTAAAAATTCTAGAAATGATGTCTTCAGATAGTTTCCTCCTTTATGCATAATCTCATTTGAGGATGGAAGAATTGCCTCCAAAGGTTTCTGTTCGGAGGTGTACTGCAGTCCACCCTCATAGTTCTTCCTTTTTAAGGATGCTCCACAAGTTCTCGATAGGGTTGAGGCCAGGGGACATCATTATTTTTTTTCCCTGACATACCCATAGCAGCTAATGCTTGAATTGTATCTTTTACACCATTGGATGGTGTGTTGTCTTGCATGAATATTATTTTTCTGCAGAAGGCACAGTTCTTTTTTTAACCGTGGCAGTAAATGATCAGTTTTAGCGCAACATTCATCAGTAAATAAAACGGTTGAAAAATTAGTCTTCATGTATTTTCTGAGCATGTTCCTCTTAGTGAGATTGTTTCGGGGTGGTCAATATAGAACTTTATGCATGACAATCCCCTGCATTAAGAGGTTTGTGAGACTCGAGACACCAGCATCTTAAAATACCTGCTTGTTACTTGCTGCATTTTAACAGCTACTCTGTTATTATGATGCGTTTGCAACATATGGCAATATTAAACTATCGGCACTATTAAAACATGTTATTTGTTAATTTTTACCCCCTGAAGGACGTGGGTGAATGGCACTGTGGTCACCAGTCCAGTGCCCCTTCATCACGGAGACCGGATCTTGTGGGGAAATAATCATTTCTTCAGGTTTGACTGACCAACTCAGTGTGTATATCTTTTTGAAAGTCACGTTTGTTGTATTTTACAAACATTAGCATGACATTTTATGCTTTATCCATCCATCCTGGGCACCAGAGCCTTCCCCATAGCTGCCCCCTCCCTCTGCAACACACTCCCAAAATAGATTTGTGACTTAACCAATATGCGAAACCTTCACCAATATGCATAACGTTTGCAAAACCTTCACCAAAAGTCATCTTTTTAAAATGTTTGATGTTTAAATTCTTTGTATTTTGCACATTTATTTTTCAGTTTTTTTGTTTTTTTATATTCTTTTTTACAACCCCGTACTGTTAAGGGTCTTTGAGTTTCCAGAAAAGCGCTTTATGAATAAAATATTATTCCCATTGTTGTTGTTGTTGTTATTTGTCTTTCTTACCTGCTGACATCCACTTTTGCCTTCAACAGGATCAACCTGCCCAAGCATTTGGTCCATCTAGTGGGTGAGGAGCAGGAGGGCAGAGCTAAAATGAAGACCTGTTTTAGTACAGAGGAGCTGGAGGTGGATGTTGATTCATCCAGTGATGTTTCTAGTGAAGTGGGCTTTGAGTTTGCTCAAGCAGAAGTCATGATGAAAGGAATGGCCAACAATGGTAAGTGAGTCTGCTGGACCAGTTTTTAAATTTGGATCACGAGAAAACACTACCTCATTGTAAATGTTTCCTTTGTATTCATCAAAGAAAGCAAATTTTATACCCTATTTAATACTACAATAAAATTTTTTGAGTCCGGCTACTGAAAGCATTTCATTTAGTGCACTATACTGTGTTCTGCATTTAGCGATTATCTATTTCATTGTCCATATTAATAATCTCCTCAACTTTGGTTCCACCTCTTCAGACCCCTTGCAGTCAGTATTACAGACCCTAGAGAGGCAGCATGAGGAGGAGAAACGCTGCGCCCTCGAGCGCCAGAGGCAAATGTACGAACAGGAGCTGCAGCGGCTTCGTCAGCAGCTCAACCCTGAGAGAGCTCATCTCCTTGATGTGTCAGGCTTACCGACTAGTGCCACTGCTACTGGAACATCACCAGGCTCCCACAAACGCATGCGGCGCTGGAGTGAAGACAGGTAAGTCCTGCTCAGTGTGGACCTTTTTATCCCCTCTGCATACATTGTATTGTATGTGTTTGTCATCAAGAGAGGCTATGATTACACGAAGCCTTCGGCGTCTGAAGGAGCAGATCGTTCGCGCCAACCTGTTAGCTCAGGAGGCCTGCTTCATTGCAGAGGAGCTCAACAAAAGGACAGAGTACCTGGTCACTTTGCAGATACCAGCTGCAAATCTGGATGCTAACAGGAAGGTAAGAGAATAATATGTCTTGTTTCCTCGGAAGAAATAGTCTACTTTCCATACAAAGTAGTCATGTAAGAGGGGCAGTCAAAAAGTAATGAGCCTAATTTAATTTAACCTACGAATATTTTTTTTTTCAGAAATATTCCCAGTTTCTAGTTTAAATACTTGTTAGAATCTTCATTAAAAAAAAATAAAAAATATATATATTTAAGCCTGTCCTCTACCTGTCAGCTAACTTGGAAATTATGTCATTGGCTATGACTGGATTTCTTGCTTTGGAAGGGGAACCACCGCCAGTCATGCCAGTAACGCGTTACAAAGTTCCGCCATTTTGAGTAACGAGCGAAGTAACATGTTACTTTTCCCGGGAAAGTAATGAGACGACATTTACTTCTTCGACCATAGTTACTTTTGAATCATCGTCTCTCACCAAATAGTAGGAGGGGGAGATAGGAGGGCAGCACTTTTCTGATGACGAACATGTTCAGCAAGCTGTAAAAACTGGTAAGAAGTGCAGCCTACTGTTGTGAGACTGGCATACATGCCCTTGTTCATTGATGGACAGTCGGTGTTGAGAAAAAGGGACATTATATTGAAAAGTAGCGATGAAATCACCCACTTTTTGGGCTTTATTTCTGTGCGTATATTGCCTTGCTATTGCAAAAAATATAGCTAGAGGAAAATTGGGCATATTACTTTATGATTGCCTCTGTTAATGTGGTGATGTACATTATTTTTGCACCATCGAGGAATATTTAACCTCTCCCCTTTTTTAAAGCGTGACATGGTGCTGAGCGAGCCAGCTGTTCAGGTTCGCCGGAAAGGGAAAGGGAAGCAGATCTGGGCAATGGAAAAGATGGAGAACAGGCTGGTGGACATGAGGGATCTCTACCAAGAATGGAAAGACTTTGATGAAGACAACCCTGTGAGTCAGAAGAGTGAATCCTCAAGTGGTTGGACAAGATTTGCTAAAGTGACTCACTCTTGTTAAGTCCTTGTAAATTTGACACACTGCAGAGTGTGGTTAACAAGCTTGCCAAATTTGAATAAATAAAATTTAAAAAAATCACCAAAATGAAGCTTCAAAACCACACTGCAGAGTGTGGTTAACAAGCTTGAAAAAAAAAAAAGAAATCACCAAAATGAAGCTTCAAAACTGCAAAAAAATTGACATTTTCTCAGCTGTAAGACGCTGTGGGCGTGTCCGATGAATGTGCTGAAAACATGCCTGCTCAACTTTTCTATATGTTTGAGGCATGAAAATATATCCGTTTAAAGCCACCAGAGGCTGAAATATAGCCCACTGAGTCATCGTGGGGCTTTTCCACGCTGCGACGAGAGGCACTCGTCACCAATTAGCTCGCGTGCTAACAGGCTTCTGGAGGCCGAGGACCTGCGGCGGGCTTGTCCAATATGTCACTGCCCCCCTTGGTATTTTGGAAGTGTGTAGGTCCACATAGCAGAGACACTTCAGGGAAAGTTAACCGTTTATTAAATACGGCGGCACATGTCATTCAGCCTGTAGCTCATACTACATGGCGGACATTTGTGCTAATGCTTCATGCTAGTTATATAACCACAATACGGTTCAAAATATTACGTTAGCCCAGAAAATACAAAATACATAGCACTTGGCAATTTAAATAACGACACCCAGCTGAAATGTAAATTATGGCATCCAGGGAAGATGCATTTTTTTTGGGGTGTAGGTATAGCTAGCTAGCTAACTGTATGCTTTAGTGGGAGAAATGGGACAAGTAATTATAACTGAGTACCTTGCAATTAGGCCGAATAGCCACTCATGGAACAGAGGTGCTCAGTTCTTCTATAGAGGGGGAGAGTCAACTCATGTTGGACGCCCAAGTGCGACACTGGCCGCTGTTTTAGCCACGCCCCCCAAAAATCAGGAAAATGGTGAAAACAGTTTAATGCTATACACTACACTCCTTATGCTACACAGGTTTTAGTCTTGGAATGAGTTAAGCAATCATCTTCAAACATGTAAAACCTATTTAGAAAAAAATCTCAGAATTAACTTTACAGGGTCTTTAAGAGTAATGTAATGATTGCTCTTCTGTTTTTTTTTTTTTTTTTTTTTTTTCAACACAGGTGATGCGGTCTTATTTCAAACGGGCCGACCCATTTTTTGATGAGCAGGAGAACCACAGTCTCATTGGGGTGGCCAATGTTTTCCTGGCATGTTTGTTCTATGATGTAAAACTACAGTACGCAGTTCCCATCATCAACCAAAAGGGAGAGGTAGGACAGTCCTGATTGTGTTCTCTCCAAATTCTTATTGTCCAGGCAGACAGATTAAAAGCTGTTGCCAAAACAATAGCTATGTTACGTTTGTTTGTCAGGTGGCGGGCCGGCTTCATGTGGAAGTGTGGCGAGGAACAGAAGACACCGAGGAAGAAGGTTCACAAGAAAGTAACACAGATGGAGATGCACAGGAGCGTAAACTGAACTGTGTGGTGAGAACTTGAGAACTCTCTCACGTGGTGCGAGATGTGTCTTGATGCATTTTGTTTTGAATGACCAAAGGAATAAGCAGGTAATATGCTTTTCTGTTGTCGCTTCAGGTAAAAATCCTCCAGGCTACCGGTCTTCCTCGTCACCTGTCGAACTTTGTCTTCTGTCAGTATCACTTTTGTGGGGAGATCGAGCCTACGTTCATCCCTCCAGAGATGGCGCGGGCGCCCTCGCCATCTGCCTCCAAAGACCCTCAGTGCACAGTTGTTTTTGACAGCTCCAAGGTATCACATCATGATTTACGACCCCAATTCCAATGAAGTTGGGACATTGTGTCAAACAAAAATTAAAACAGAATACAATGATTTGCAACTCATGTTCAACCTATATTTAATTGAATACACTACAAAGACAAGCTATTTAATGTTCAAACTGATAAACTTTATTGTTTTTAGCAAATAATCATTAACTTAGAGTTTTATGGCTGCAACATGTTCCAAAAAAGCTGGGACAGGTGGCAAAAAAGACTGAGAAAGTTGAGGAATGCTCATCAAACACCTGTTTGGAACATCCCACAGGTGAACAGGCTAATTGGGAACAGGTGGGTGCCATGATTGGGTATAATAGGAGCTTCCCTGAATTGCTCAGTCATTCAAAAGCAAAGATGGGGCGAGGTTCACCTCTTTGTGAACAATTGCGTGAGAAAACAGTCGAACAGTTTAAGGACAATGTTCCTCAACGTACAATTGCAAGGAATTTAGGGATTTCATCATCTACGGTCCATAATGTCATCAAAAGGTTCAGAGAATCTGGAGAAATCGAGCTCATCTAAGATGGACTGATGCAAAGTGGAAAAGTGTTCTGTGTTACGATTTCATATCAAATTGTTTTGGGAAATTGTTTACGTCGTGTCCTCCGGGCCAAAGAGGAAAAGAACAGTCCGTTGCATCCAGAACGGACTGTTCTGGATGCAATGTTCAAAAGCCAGCATCTGTGATGGTATGGGGCTGTGTTAGTGCCAATGGCATGGGTAACTTACACATCTGTGAAGGCACCATTAATGTTGAAAGGTACATACAAGTTTTTGAAAAACCATCCAAGCAACGTCTTTTTCATGGACACTCCTGCTTATTTCAGCAAGACAATGCTAAACCACATTCTGCACGTGTTACAACAGCGTGGCTTTGTAGTAAAAGAGTGCGGGTACTTGACTGGCGTGCCTGGAGTCCAGACCTGTCTCCCATTTGAAAATGTGTGGCGCATTATGAAACGTAAAATACGCCAACAGAGACCCCAGACTGTTGAACAGCTGAAGCTGTACATCAAGCAAGAATGGGAAAGAATTCCACCTACAAAGCTTCAACAATTAGTGTCCTCAGTTCCCAAACATTTATTGAATGTTGTTAAAAGAAAAGGTGATGTAACACAGTGGTAAACATGACCCTGTCCCAGCTTTTTTTGGAATGTGTTGCAGCCATAAAATTCTCAGTTAATGAGTATTTGCTAAAAACAATAAAGTTTATCAGTTTGAACAATAAATATCTTGTCTTTGAAGTGTATTCAATTAAATATAGGTTGAACATGATTTGCAAATCATTGTATTCTGTTTTTATTTGTTTAACGGCCCAACTTCATTAGAATTGGGGTTGTACAATTATTAATGTGAAGTCTTCATTGTAATTGGAATTTATTATGAAATGGTTGATTTGTACTTTATGTGCTGTCTTTTTAGGAGTTGTCAGTGCCGGTGTCGGAGGACTTTCTCGAGTATTTGTCTGAGGGTGCGGTGGCAATCGAAGTGTATGGTCACAAACAGGACAACCATCGGAGGAACCTGGCACTGTGGGACCTTGGTGTAATTCAAGCCAAAACACGCTCACTCAGAGAGAGGTTTACAATCTCACAATTATCCAATTTTATTAAGAAATCACTTGAAGTCCAGAGTCTAGGGGAAAAAATATATATGTAATATATACTTAAGGACCGCTAAATAGGATTTTCTATGTTTTATTTGTTTTTACTCATCTTTACTTGCTCGTATGTGTTTAGCGCATCTGTCTCACAGTCAAGAGCTTCTGGGTTCGACTCTCGGCCAAGGCCTTCCTGTGTGGCGTGCATGTTCTTCCTCTGCTTCCTCCATATTCTAAAAGCATGCATGTTAGGTTAATTGAAGACTTTATTTTTCATAGGTGTTAAGTAGATTTTTGTTTGTCTATAAGTACCATGCAATGACTGGCAATAGGTCCAGATTGTACCCCGCTTCTTGCCCGAAGTCATCTGGCAAAGGCCCAGCTTGCCTGCTACCTTGACTAGTAAACGTAGGAGAAAAAGGATGGATGGATGACTAACCTTGTTAGAAGTATTGCAAATTATTTTGTTCTTTTCCCCCAACTCGGCAGGTGGAGTGAGGTGACTCGGCGGGTGGAGCTGTGGGTGCAGCTCATGGAGCTCAATGATGCAGGGCAATTCACACCCGTAGAAATTCTTTCTGCTAAGGATGTACGCACTGGAGGAATCTTTCAGCTCAGACAGGTGTGTATTTATTTTTAATAAGTTTGCCTGCAGTTATTCAGTGTCACATTGGTCTGGAAAACATATTTTTAATGCTCATTATCCAAAACCTACACTTGTGAAACATTGCCATCCAGGGTCAGTCTCGTCGTGTCCAGGTGGAGTTGCACTCTGTGCCGGACTCTGGCACAATGCCGCTCATCTCCAGCTCCATCCTCTCCGTGTCCATTGGAGACGTCAAGGTCCAAAATACACCAAAACGCAGGGACTCATTGTTGGTAAGGGGAGATGATTATATTATTAGTTCAGTGTTGATCTTCATTTTATATGCCAACCATCTGCCCTTCCTGGTTTAAATACCACAGATGATCATTTCTATCAAAATATTGATCTAAAAATATCAATTTTCAGGCTAGGGATGAAGAAATGGACAGCTACCAAGTAAGTGCTCACACTTTGCTCTAACAGATTGTAATATATTAGCTAACGTATTTGGCTAAACTATGAAAGTGTTTTTCTTGGTGAGCAGAACATCAAAAGGTTATTTTGCATGTGTTTGTGTGAAGGAAGTGGATTTGGAGAGAATGAGGGAACAGTGGCTGGCCACGCTCACTCAGAGACAGGAGTATCTGGATCAGCAGTTGCAGAAAGTAGTGTCCAAACCAGGTACAGATCTCTTCAAAAACTCCACTGTCTTACGGTGTACATTTTAAGGAAACACCTTCCCGCTTCTTCCACCAGTATGCAGCACATAAAGTCTATTAAAAAAGGAGTGATAATAAAAACACAATTAATCCAGAAATGTCACTTTACATATCTAGCACAGCCATATGAATAATACAGAAGCATCAAAAGGGTCAATAACATGGGTCATTGATTTCCCCTGTGTAAAAAAAGGCTCTTTAGCTCAAGGTTGTTGTTATTGAGAGCTGGGCTAGGCTCCACCTCCCTGCAACTTGTGTATTTGTAGGATATAGAATATAAATAAAGGACGGATGTGTCATTGATTGTTTTAAAAGGTTGCAGCAGTATTATTAAAGTGTTTGTAATATTTAGTCACGTGTTTTTATTGTAATTATGGTTGGCAAGACATTTCAAATTGCAGTTGGATACATCCCCCTGCCTCTATCTCAATCATTTTTAAGTAACATTATCTTCTCTCCCTCATTACCAAACAGTGATTTCACCTGTGTATGTGCACACAGATAAGTCAGAGGACGATTTGGAGAGGGAGTCCCAGCTGCTGGAGTGCCGTCTGACACTCACCGAAGAACGCAATGCTGTTTTGGTGCCGTCAGCTGGCAGCGGCATTCCTGGAGCACCGGTTGAAAGGTGTGTGTGCGCGCGCGCGCATTTTAGCATTAAACCTTCGCACTTCGTCTCTATAATTACTAAGTGGTTTACTCACTTAAGCCAAACACTGATGCTGCTGTTCTCTTGCAGAGTTCCTGTGCCTGGGATGGAAACACACATCCCTGTCCTGTTTCTGGATCTCAGTGGTATTTTGTCTGTAATTCTTTCGACACTTTCCTTCACTGACTCTATGGTGAAGTCACTTCCTTAATTTGTTTGGTCTTTAGCTGATGATTTCCAGTCAAACCTTTCAGCCCCTCTAGCTGGGGGTGTGGATGCCTATCTTGGTGGGGAGTATGAAGACGACTTCTTTGACCTTCACATTGTCAAACACTACGATTCAGAAGTAAGGTGACATGCACCAGTTGTGTTCTGCAAACCTAAACTTTGATTTATCCTATTTGGCTAAAGCATAAAAATTTAGGAAGGAGTTAATTAAATATTTGATGAAAACATTTCATTCCCTGTTAATTTACCGTTTTATGTGGTCTAGGTGAAAGTGGAGGCATCCTGGGACTCAACAGTACACGAGTGCCCCGAGCTCAGCCGTGTAACATCTGGTGAGCAGAGGGTCTACCTGACGATCCGTGTCGTGGTTGAGTTGAGCCACCCCGCCCACATGCAATTGGTCCTGAGGAAACGCATCTGTGTTAATGTCAGTGGGAGAAAGGTAAGGTTTTTTTTCCTACCGTTTTCCAACAGATTTACACTAACTAATTTACAGACTTTGTAGTGGGTAGGCCATACGGTATGTGTATGTATGGTGTAAAGAGTACGTGTCGTGATAGTAGAACGTTTGTCGCGATCATGAGAAAAAGAAGGCACAGTTCGGGGAGTGAATTACGAACTTCATGTAAAAAAAAAAAAAAGCCCCTTATGTTCAACACGAGCTATGCTGTAAGTCAGCGTTTCAAAGTTGTATATCTGTAAATAAATTATTTGTTGTTATATAGTTTGAGGTGTTACAAAAGCAAAAAACAAAACCGTCAGTCACTGTTCTGCTTGACATTTTACCACAAAAAAGGTTAGAAACAGGTGTTTTTGATGAAACCAACCTATGTTTTGCTGATTATAAAAGAAAAGATAAAAACAACCTTTTTCTAGTGAAAAAAGGGAGTACTCTTTCTATTAGTAGTTTACATTGTCACAGACAATCATTCACACACAATATTCTGTGGGTCTTGAAAGAACGGTCGAAATCCTCTAAAACAGCTGGCAATGTGGGGAACTCTTCCCTAAAAACGGCTAGTAGTGAATTAGTTCATTGGTAGGCATAGAGATAAACACATGGAGTAGGGATTTTTTATTTTTTTTCCCCCCCTCTTGTTAACGTTTCAAGAGAAGGCATTTGCATGCTTTTTTTGTTTTTTCAATAAGTATTTAGAAATTTGAAAGACAAATCCGGGTATTAACAGGAGGTTAACAGGAGATGCAAAAGGAGCCATTTTAAGAGATTTCGCTTGTTTTGGTGATGTAGGGTTTTGCCCAGAGCCTTCTGAAGAGGATGTCCCAGCGCAGCACCATCCCAGGAAGTGGTGTCACCTTTGAAATTGTTTCAAACATCCCGGGAGTAAGTGTCCGGATTGCACCATTTTATATTGACTCAGAATATACTGTGCCCAAAAGCTACAGAATAGCACAGTGATTAACTGTAAAAACACCTTTTTTTAAATTTGTGACCCAAGTGGGATGCAGTTTTTCAATATAAAGGGAGCAAATCAAAAAGAATATTGTTCTCAAATGTGTGTGATGTATGATGGCGACCCACAACTTTAACAGCATTTGTCAGCATGTCATTCACCACACTGTTGTTATTAAACATATACAAGCAAGTGACTGTATCTCTAAAACCACTGGTGAAATTAGGAAAGTAAAAAAAAATATTTAACATGTATATTTCAAGATAAATTTACTTATACAAATGATGTTTTACTGAATGAATATTCATCAAACAAAAATTTTAAATACACATTTTCTTCCATTCCTGCCTTATGTTTTTAGTCACACAATGGTGGCTTATAGGTTGGACCAATGTGAATCACTCCATGCATAGCTGAAATGAACCCCAAATATTTCTTGTGTAACAAAGTTCAAAAATTAACCTACAGTGGGTACGGAAAGTATTCAGACCCCCTTTTCACTCTTTTTTATATTGCAGCAATTTGCTAAAATCATTTGTTCATTTTTTTCCACACATTAATGTACACACAACACTCCATATTGACAGAAAAAAAACAGAATTGTTGAAATTTTTGCAGATATATTAAAAAAGAAAAACTGACATATCACAGCCATAAGTATTCAGACCCTTTGCTCAGTATTGAGTAGAAGCACCCTTTTGAGCTAATACAGCCATGAGTCTTTTTGGGAATGATGAAACAAGTTTTTCACACCTGGATTAGGGGATCCTCTGCCATTCCTACTTGCAGATCCTCTCCAGTTTGTCAGGTTGGATGGTGAAGGTTGGTGGGCAGCCATTTTCAGGTCTTTCCAGAGATGCTCAATTGGGTTTAACTCAGGGCTCTGGCTGGACCATTCAAGAACAGTCACGGAGTTGTTCTGAAGCCACTCCTTCGGTATTTTAGCTGTGTGACCCGACATTGTCTTGTTTGAAGGTGAACCTTCAGCTCAGTCTGAGGGTCTGAGCACTCTGGAGAAGGTTTTCGTCCAGGATATCCCTGTACTTGGCCGCATTCATCTTTTCTTCGATTGCAACCAGTCTCCCTGCCCCTGCAGCTGAAAAACACCCTCACATTATGATGCTGCCACCACCATGCTTCACTTTTGGGACTGTATTGGACAGGTGATGACCAGTGTCTGGTTTTCTCCACACATGCCACTTAGAGTTAAGGCCAACAATTTCTATCTTCGTCTCATCAGACCAGAGAATCTTATTTCTCACCATCTTGGAGTCCTTCAGGTGTTTTTTTAGCAAGCTCAATGCGGGCTTTCATCTGTCTTGCACTGAGGAGAGGCTTCCGTCGGGCCACTCTGCCATAAAGCCCCTACTGGTGGAGGGCTGCAGTGATTAACTTTCTAGAACTTTCTTCCCATGTCCTGACTGCATTTCTGGAGCTCAGCCACAGAGATCTTTGGGTTCTTCTTTACCTCTCTCACCAAGGCTCTTCTCCCCCAATTGCTCAGTTTGGCCGGACGGCCAGCTCTAGGAAGGGTTCTGGTCGTCCCAAACGTATTCCATTTCAGGATAATGGAGGCAACTGTGTTCTTAGGAACCTTACGTGCAGCAGACATTTTTTTTGTAACCTTGGCCAGATCTGGGCCTTGCCACAATTCTGTCTCAGCTCTTCAGGCAGTTCCTTTGACCTCATGATTCTCATTTGCTCTGACATGCACTGTGAGCTGTAAGGTCTTATATAGACAGGGGTGTGGCTTCACTAATTAAGTCCAATCAGTATAATCAAACACAGCTGGACTCCAATGAAGGTGTAGAACCATCTCAAGGATGATCAGAAGAAAGCACCCAAGTTAAATATGAGTGTCGCAGCAAATGGTCTGAATACTTATGGCTGTGTGATATTTCAGTTTTTCTTTTTTAATAAATCAAAAATTTCAACAATTACATTTTTTTTCTGTTAATATGGGGTGCTGTGTGTACATTAATGAGGAAAAAAAATTTACTTAAATTATTTTAACAAATGGCTGCAATATAACAAAGAGGGAAAATTTTAAGGGGGTCTGAAAACTTTCCATACCCACTGTAAACTTGTGCATTTTACAGCCATCTTGGTTAACTAAGGGCACGAGTATCAGTTAAGGTTGCCGATACCACGATTGTGCAACCGGCACGGTTTTAGTGTAATTCAATACACATTTGTACTGTACCATTGATACGTATTTATTAATGATAGCAGATAATGTAATGTAATGTTTTATTTATCTCACAAGTAAAACTGAAACATGATTTATCAAGAGTAGCTGATAATCCCCTTAAATATTACTTTTCCTTTTGCTGATTTGTACCCTTGTTACCTCAGGATTTTCACGGGCCAGAAGACAGAGAGATGCTGGCGCGATTGGCCGCTAGCACGGATGATGATCAGTCAGGCGACAGTGAGGCAGCGATAGAAAAATACCTGCGCAGTGTCTTGGCTGTGGAGAACATTCTCACTCTCGACAGACTGCGACAGGTTGTGGCATAAAGTAAATATAGAGCATATACATAAATATACTGCCCCCCCCCCCTAACTTTCCTATTCCTAACTTAATATTTGAGTATAGGAGGTAACAGTGAAGGAACAACTAGCAGTCAGAGGGAAAGCTCCTAGACGCTGCCTCAGCACGCCAACCGTCCACCGGGTAAGTTAACAACAGTTTACTGCTAACTCATTCCTGGGTCTTTGTGGCCGTCAAGGTTTTTTTTCTTCACCCCTGGGCTGAACTGCAGTCACTAACTCTCTACTACATGCTCCTTTTGCAATTCCCCACTCAGCTCTCAGCCAGCAATCTGGATGTGTTCTCTTCAACTCATAAACTTGGTGACTTCAAGGTGAGAAGCACAGTACTACAGCTTCGTCTTTTGTTTATTTTTGTTGTTGTTAATAGTCCTGAACCCTGTGATTTTTAATTTTAATTTTTTTTAAATTCCCTCATTGCTATATAGTGTACAAAAAAAAAGTTTTTTGTGTGAAAAAAATACTTTAAGATGATTTTCTTCGAAAGGATCCTGATTAAATTCTCGAGTAGTATTGTGCAAATGCAACCAATGTGGTGTCTGCAGGCTGACCACAGAGAACCTTCTTGTGCAAAAACACACGCCTCCAACCTGGATGTATTGTATAATCAATGTGATTGCTAATGATAACCACCATTTTGCACAATACAAATAAAGGGAAGCGAAGGGAAATTAGCCACAAACCCGGAAGTGACGTGAAGTCACGTAAATTGAAGGTGAATCGAGGAAGAGTGCAGGCAATGAGAGTGTGGGGACAGGGAAGGAATTCATCAGCTGTGGGACATGTTTACACAGTGTAGCATATATTGGTTTTGGATAAAACGTAATTAATTTAGGAGAAAAAAATACGCCGGAAGCGACGCCAGCGTTGCTTGATTTTACGTTTAACGTTATAATCAAACTATTTCTGTCTCGTAAAGGGGCACCACATCTCTTTTTAGACGTGTAATATTTAGGAAAAAGGGATGAAAAACCTTGATCAGTCATCTAGAAGGCGGCTTGATTTATGAAATATAAGTTCTCGATTACAGAGGTTTATGGTTGTAACTCAAAACACACACAAAACACAAGTGGAATTTTATAGAACATTTATATATAAAGGGAAACAATACAGGGAGATCTAACTACAAAAAGGAAACATGAATAATGGCAATAGAAAGAAACTAGGCATACAAAAAGGGAGACAACACAAATTGAGATCAGTTTCCCTTGCCCGGATGCATTTCACCGGGGCCCACCTCTGGAGCCAGGCCTGGAGGTGGGGCTCGAAGGAGAGTGCCAGGTGGCCGGACCTGCACCCATGGGGCCCAGCCGGGCACTTGGCACCAGGACACCCTAGGTCACAGTTTGATGATCGACTTTGTGGTCATGTCATCAGACTTGCGACCGCATGTCTCAGACACTAGGGTAAAGAGAGGGGTGGAGCTGTCAACTGATCACCACCTGGTGGTGAGTTGGCTCCGATGGTGGGGGAAGATGCTGGTCCGACCTGGCAGGCCCAAACGTATTGTGATGGTTTGCTGGGAACGTCTGGCAGAATCAGAAGGCGTTTCAACTCCCACCTCCAGCAGAACTTCACCCACAAAATTCTGGTCAACCATCCAGCGTCTCAGGAAGGGGAAGCAGTGCACCATCAATACTGTGTACAGTGGGGATGAGGCGCTGCTGACCTGGACTCGGGACGTTGTGAGTCGGTGGGTAGAATACTTCGAAGACCTCCTCAATTCCACCAACACACAATCCTATGAGGAACCAGAGTCTGGGTTCTCTCAGGCGGGCTCTCCTATCTCTGGGGCTGAGGTCACCGATGTGGTTAAAAAGCTCCTCGGTGGCAAGGCCCCAGGGGTAGATGAGATTTGCCCAGATTTCCTAAAAGGTCTGGATGTTGTGGGGCTGTCCTGGGTGACACGTCTCTGCAACATAGCAAGGACATCGGGGACAGTGCCTCTGGATTGGCAGACTGGGGTGTTGGGGGACCGGAGGATGTGCTCCAACTACAGGGGGATCACACTCTTCAGCCTTCCTGGTAAGGTCTATTCAGGGGTGAGGATGGTCAGGAAGTTGAATCTCAGGAGGAGCAGTGTGGTTTTCGCCCTGGCCATGGAACAGTGGACCAGCTCTACATCCTCGGCAGGGTTCTCGAGGTTGCATGGGCGTTCGACCAACCGGTCTTCATGTGTTTTGTGGACTTGGAGAAGGTGTTTGACTGTGTCCTGTGGGGGGTGCTTCGGGAGTATGGGGTGCCGAAACCCCTGATATGGGCTGTTCGGTCCCTGTACAACCAGTGTCAGAGTTTGGTCCGCATTGCCGACAGTAAGTCGGACTTGTTTCCGGTGAGGGTTGGACTCGCCAAGGCTGCCCTTTGTCACCGATTCTCTTCATTACTTTTATGGACAGAATTTCTAGGCGCAGCCGAGGCATAGAAGGGGTCCGGTTTGGTGGCCTCAGTGTTGCATCTTTCCTTTTTGCAGATGATATGGTTCTGTTGGCTTCATCAAGCTGTGATCTCCAACTCACACTGGAGCAGTTCTCAGCCGAGTGTTAACCGGCTGGAATGAGAATCAGCACCTCAAAATCTGAGTCCATGGTCCTCAGTCGGAAAAGGGTGTGTGTGCCCTCTCCGGGTCGGGATGAGATCCTGCGCCAAGTGGAGGAGTTCAGATATCTTAGGGTCGAAAGAACAAGATCCCGGATACAAGCGGGCGAAATGAGTTTCCTCCGCAGGATATCCGGGCTCTCCCTTAGAGAGAGGGTGAGAAGATCGGTCATCCAGGAGGGGCTCAGTGTAGAGCCGCTGCTCCTGCATTGAGAGAAGCCAGATGAGGTGGCTCGGGCGTCTGTTTAGGATGCCTCCTGGACGCCTCCCTGGTGATGTGTTCCGGGCACATCCCACCGGGAGGAGACCCCGGGGACGACCCAGGACACGCTGGAGAGATTACGTCTCTTGGCTTCCCTGGGAATGCCTCGGGATCCCCTCAGAGGAGCTGGATGAAGTGGCTGGGGAGAGGGAAGTCTGGGCTTCCCTGCTAAAGCTACTGCCACCGCGACCCAACCTCGGATAAGCGGAAGAAAATGGATGGATGGATGAACTCTGAAGATAAATTGAGCTCTGTGGTCTCTTAAATGTAAAATTATTCTAAAGGTTGGACTTTACATTTTTTTAAATAATCATGCCATTTGTATTTATAACATTTAAGCCACTTAACATGTTACATTAAAAAAAACATTGGACTTCAACTTTTAAAGTCGCCGACTAATCACTGTGATTTTCTGTACAGTACTATAATTTAAAACAAAAATCACAGCAGGAGGGGAGAATGCTTTACAGTGATCTATATTCACCGACAGTTCATACACTGAATTTACATGGGCCTTGGTGAAAAGGTCGCTTAGTGTTGCGTGACGGTATTTCCAGCCAGAGAAATATCCTCTTGCTTGGTGTGCTTGCTGCTTGAACAGTCCCTACTCTCATTCTACTTGGATAGTACAGGCCGAAATGTTTTTCGAAATCCTGTCTGGTTTATTTTTCCCCCTGTAGTGCTTCTCACTTACTGACTAAAGCTGCGTACAGTGGGTACGGTAGTCTTTAGATAGTCCCTTTGACCTCATGATTCTTATATAGACAGGTGTGTGGCTTTCCTAGTCAAGTCCAATCAGTACAATCAAACACAGCTGGACTCCAATGAAGGTGTAGAACCATCTCAAGGATGATAAAAAGAAATGGACAGCACCCGAGTTAAGTATATGTGTCACAGCAAAGGGTCTGAATACTTATGGCTGTGTGATATTTCAGTTTTTCTTTTTCAATAAATCTGCAAAAATGTACACAATTCCATTTTTTTTCTGTCAATACGGGGTGCTGTGTGTACATTGAGGAAAAAAAAATAACATAAATGGTTTTAGCAAATGGCTGCAGAGTGAAAGATTTAAGGGGTCTGAATACTTTCCGTACCCACTGTATGCAGAAATAGAAGATAATATGAATCAATTACACTGACAAACTAATTTCCATCAAAAAGTCAAGTCAAAACCATGTGATTACGACGAGTCGTCACACTGTAAACGTTGACTAGCGTCAACTAGGCCCGACAACCCCTATCTTCAGTAGTGGTTGTTTAAAGCCACAGATGAAATGCTCTTGTGTGTTGTGTGTGCGCGTGTGTGTACAGGGTTGGGAGAGTCATCAGGACCTCTCTGCTGCTGCTACTCAGACCAGGCGCACGATGCCCAGCTCCATATCACACAGCTTGTACCCAGACACAGGTGCGACTTAGTAGATTAGCATTGCCTAATTGCTTCTTGTGATGCCAAAGTTATCCTTCATTCTTTCTTCCATTCATCACCTCTTCTCCACCTACTTTTTGTTCTCTTCTGCAATTCTCTGCAAAACACATTCTGAGGCTCTGCTGTATCTTCTCTTCCTCCAGTGAACGCTGTGCCTCACCTCCTGAAGTCGCTGTTTTCTGCTGGCAAAGAAGATACTGGAGACCAGGTGACTGTCCATCAGCAGGTAGTCGATTCAGCTCAGGATTTATTTTACTCTTGATCAAGGATTTCAAGTTTATCACCAGATTCTGAATTTAAAATGGACATAGTATGGAAAATGTACTTTTAAAAAAAAATAAAATAAAAAAAAATGTATTGCTCGTATACAAATAGTTACTGAAGCGTGTGTGTGTGAAATCGAGAACTTATATTTCATAAATCAATAGCACTGTATTGTTAATGAAACAGAAAATCACTGTCTGATTTTTCAAGAATTAATTTGCAAATTATGGTGGAAAATAAGTATTTGGTCACCTACAAACAAGCAAGATTTCTGGCTTTTACAGACCTGTAACTACTTCGTTACGAGGCTCCTCTGTCCTCCACTCATTACCTGTATTAATGGCACCTGGTTGAACTCGTTATCAACATAAAAGACACCTGTCCACAACCTCAAACAGTCACACTCCCAACTCCACGATGGCCAAGACCAAAGAGCTGTCAAAGGACACCAGAAAAAAAATTGTAGACCTGAACCAGGCTGGGAAGACTGAATCTGCAATAGGTAAGCAGCTTGGTGTGAAGAAATCAACTGTGGGACCAATTATTAGATTATTAAATGGAAGACATGCAAGACCACTGATAATCTCCCTCGATCTGGGGCTCCACAAAAGATCTCACCCCATGGGGTCAAAATTAGAATCAGCTTTATTTGCCAAGTATGTCAAAAACACACAAGGAATTTGTCTCCGGTTGGACCCGCTCTAGTACGACAACAGACAGTCAATTGACAGAGAATACTTTTGAGACATAAAGACATTGAAAAAGCAGTCACTGAGCAATAAAAGGTTGCTAGTAATCTGGTAATGCCGATACAATTATAATTATTTTTTTTTTGACTCCTCTAGCAATTAGAGCAGTTTGAAAGACTAATCGAGCAATAGTCAGGTGCAATGACCATTGTGCAACGGGCGCCGAGACTTCAAGAAATGTATGCAGTTGAAAGTAAATAGTAGTGTGATAATCTGGGACAATGTCGATTGGGCAAATGTTGCAGATACTACTCAGTCGATTGTGCAAATGGTGCAGCTGCTACTCAGGCACATGAGTGGGCCAGTATTGGTCAACAACAGTTATGCAAATAGTGCAGCGTGGCGAGACTATTACAGTGAGTGCATGAGTAATGTATAATTGGCCCGACAGAAATGCTGACAACAAACTCAAGACAGAAAATTGGCAGCATGTTGCAATGGAATTGTAAGTTAACTGTTTAAGCAGTTAATGGCAAGAGGGAAGAAGCTGTTGGAACGTCTGCTAGTTTTAGTTTGCATTGTTCGGTAGCGCCTACCTGAGGGAAGGAGATAGAAGAGCTGGTCACAAGAACGTTGAGCAAAAATCCCAGAACCACACGGTGGGGACCTAGTGAATGACCTGCAGAGAGCTGGGACCAAAGTAACAAAGGCTACCATCAGAAACACACTACGCCACCAGTGACTCAAATCCTGCAGTGACAGACGTGTGTGTCCCTGCTTAAACCAGTAGATGTCCAGGCCCGTCTGAAGTTTGCTAGAGAACATTTGGATTATCCAGAAGAGGATTGGAAGAATGTCATATGCTCAGTTGAAACCAAAATAGAAATGTTTGGTAAAAACTCAACTTGTCCTGTTTGGAGGAGAAACAATGCTGAGTTGCACCATACCTACTGTGAAGCATGGGGTTGGAAACATCATGCTGTCAGGCTGTTTTTCTGCAAAGGACGACTGATTCGTCTAAAGCAGATTTCCCCAACCTTCTTTGCACCGTGGACCGGTTAGGAGTCAGCATTTTTCTCACTGACCGGCCGGCTGTGGTGGCGTGTGTGTGTGTGTGTGTGTGTGTGTGTGTATGTGTGTGTGTGTGTATGTATGAATCAATGAATGAATCAATGGGGACCACTGGTGTAAAGGAAAGAATGAATGTGACCATGTATCGTGAGATTTTGAGTGAAAACCTCCTTCCATCAGCAAGGGCATTGAAGATGAAACGTGGCTGGGTCTTTCAGCATGACAATTATCCCAAAAACACCGCCCGGGCAACGAAGGAGTGGCTTCTTAAGAAGCATTTCAAGGTCCTAGAGTGGCCTAGCCAGTCTCCAGATCTCAACCCCATAGAAAATCTGTGGAGGGGGTTGAAAGTCTGTGTTGCCTATGGACAGCCCCAAAACATCACTGCTCTAGAGATCTGCATGGAGGAATGGGGCAAAATAGCAACAGTGTGTGAAAACCATGTGAAGACTTACAGAAAACGTTTGACCTTTGTCATTGCCAACAAAGGGTATATAGTATAACAAAGTATTGATATGAACTTTTGTTATTGACCAAATACTTATTTTCCACCATAATTTGCTAATAAATTCTTTAAAAATCAGACAGTGATTTTCTCGATTTTTTTTCTCTTTCTCATTTTGTGTCTCATAGTGGGAGATCTTGCACAATTGGTGGCTGACTAAATACTTTTTTGCCCCACTGTATTTATGTACAGGTGGTATGGAAGTATTCAGACCCCCTTAAATGTTTCACTCTTTGTTATATGCAGCAATTTGCTCAAATCATTTAAGTTCATCCCCCCCTCAATGTGCACACAGCACCCCATATTGACAGAAAAAAATTGTTGAAACGTTTGCAGATTTATTAAAAAAGCAAAACTGAAATATCACACAGCCATAAGTATTCAGACCCTTTGCTCAGTGTTTAGTCGAAGCACTCTTTTGAGCTAATACAGCCATGAGTCTTTTTGGGAATGATGCAACAAGTTTTTCACACCTGGATTTGGGGATCCTCTGCCATTACTCTTTGCAGATCCTCTCCGGTTCTGTCAGGTTGGATGGTGAACGTTGGTGGACATTTTCAGGTCTCTTCAGAGATGCACAATTGGGTTTAAGTCAGGGCTCTGGCTGGGCCATTCAAGAACAGTCACAGAGTTGTTCTGAAGCCACTCCATTATTTTAAATGTGTGTGTAGGGTCACTGTCTTGTTGGAAGGTGAACCTTCGGCCCAGTCTGAGGTCCTGAGCACTCTGAAGAAGGTTTTTGTCCAGGATATTCCTGTACTTGGCCACATTCATCTTTCCTTCAATTGCAACCAGTCGCCCTGTCCCTGCAGCTGACGAACACCCACACAGCATGATGCTGTCACCACCATGCCTCACTGTTGGGACTGTATTGAACAGGTGATGAACAGTGCCTGGTTTTCTCCACACATACCACTTAGAACCTTTTGGCCTTAATTCTATCTTGGTCTCATCAGATCAGAGAATCTTATTACTCACCATCTTGGAGTCCTTCAGGTGTTTTTTACCAAATTCCATGCGGGCTTTCATGTGTCTTGCACTGAGGAGAGGCGTCCGTGATGGAGGGCTGCAGTGATGGTTGACATTCTAGAACTTTCTCCCATCTCCTGACTGCATCTCTGGAGCTCAGCCAAAGTGATCTTTGGGTTCTTCTTTACCTCTCTCACCGAGGCTCTTCTCCCCCGATTGCTCAGTTTGGCCGGACGGTCAGATCTAGGCAGGGTTCTGGTCGTCCCAAACATCTTCCATTTAAGGATTATGGAGGCCACTGTGTTCTTATGAACCTTAAGTGCTGCAGCAGAATTTTTATATTTTTATTTTGTTTTTTTGTAGCCTTGCCACAATTCTGTCTCTGAGCTCTTCAGGTAGTCCCTTTGACCTAATGATTCTTATATCGACAGGTGTGTGGCTTTCCTAATCAAGTCCAATCTGTATAATATGATGATCAGAAGAAATGGACAGCACCCGAGTTAAATATGAGTGTCACAGCAAAGGTTCTGAATACTTATGGCTGTGTGATATTTCATCCATCCATCCCATATTTGTCCCGCTTATCCTCACAAGGGCCACGGGCGTGCTGGAGCTTATCCCAGTTATCTCTGGGCACGAGGCGGGGTACACCCTGAACTGGTCGCCAGCCAATCGCAGGGCACATATAAATATTCATATATTCAATATTCACTCGCACATTTACACCTACGGGCAATTTAGAATCTTCAATTAACCTACCACGCATGTTTTTGGGATGTAGGAGGAAACCGGAGTACCCGTAGAAAACGTACGGGAAGAACATGCAAACTCCACACAGGTGGGGGCAGGATTTGAACCCCCACCATCAGAACTGTGAGGCAGATGTGCAAACCAGTTGGTCACTGTGCCGTGTGATATTTCAGTTTTTCTATTTTTTAATAAATCTGCAAAAAATTCAACAATTACATTTTTTTTCTGTCAATATGGGGTCCTGTGTGCACATTGAGCAGGGGGGGGGGGGAGAAGAACTTAAATGATTTTAGCAAATGGTTGCAATATAACAAAGGGTCTGAATACCCACTGTCTGTGTGTGTGTGTAATATATATAATATAATATAAAAATGTGGTCAGATCTGCATAGTAATTGACACCTCATCTTTATGGGGTTTCACTTTTCTCTTCATACTCTGGGCTGCTTGAGAACAAGTAGTGACTCAATTAACTGCAATGCCCTAGCTACTTTCCAGGTCATCATAGTAAAGAAAGCTGTATTGGGCATTGGTCCCGCTGTAGGGGGAGTGGGGTATTCAGTGGCTCATTTGCATGTGTCAGGTCCACCCCCTCAAAACTGCCTAATATCAGAGGAAACGATAGGAGAGGAAAGCTGTGGTGTAATTCTCAATCCCTGGTATTTTGATGAAAGCACATCATAGATATGATAAGACACCTTACCACTGTTTTAAATTGTGAAAACTCTGCATTATGGCTACTTTAAAGACACACTTCTTTCATCAGCTGTCCATTCATTGGATACAAACATCACTTTAAGCAATAATTGTTTTGTATAATTTCGCCAAAACAAATTGTCATCAAGTCATTTGCATGTTCTGCCCGTGCCTGCGTGGGTTTTCTCTGGGCACTCCGGTTTCCTCCCACATCCCAAAAACATGCATGGTAGGTTAATTGACGACTCGAAATTGCCCGTAGGCATGACTGTGAGTGCGAATGGTTGTTTGTTCCTATGTGCCCTGCAATTGGCTGGCAACCAGTTCAGGGTGTACCCCGCCTCCTGCCCGATGATAGCTGGCATAGGTTCCAGCGCTCCCACGACCCTTGTGAGGATAAGAGGCTCAGATAATGGATGGATGGATGGATGGACATTTAAAATGCGACCACTACACTTTTGGTAATAATGAAAGTGACAAAAATTGCTCCGATGAAACACGCAGTCAACCTGACAAATGCAGTCATGTATAACTTTGTTTTGTCAATTAGAGTTAGCTGTTTAGAAATTCAAAGTAGCACCACTTATAGTGCAAATGATTGCTGGGTTTCATAATGTGTTTTTTAATGTGCTGTTTGGGATGAAAGCCGAGATTGTTCCAAATACCCCCCGCTGAGACAGGAACACACTGTGTAAAAGGAGCAGTAATTAGGAGCAGGTGAACCTTGTCATGCTTGTGCTATTGCGACGCGAGAGCTCAAAGCTCTTCACTGCAGTAAATACATGACAGCTCTCCAGTTGTCTGATTAGTGCCTTAAGCCAAAGTCTGTGGCCCACAGATGGAAACTAATCAAGGAAATCATGTGCTGTAGTGCAGTGGAAACTCTTGAGCAGGTTGTTACTGCATCGTTGGAGGCACCCATCGCCAAAATCAGCACCTCGCCTGACCTGACAGATGTTTACAAAAAAAAAAGCCTCACGTATGCATGCATTAAGATAATCATGTCGATTGTATCATGGGGCGGAATATAAATGTAATGTACTTGATTAATACATTGATGTCTAAGACAATACAATGGATAGATACAATTAGTCAATACAGTGCTATCTTGACTTAGAAGTTTAAATTGTTTACTGTATGACCAAGTTCGTAACACAATTTGAAGTAAATTTTCCTCATTGAAATGAATTGAAATGTCATGGACCTGATGCAAAAGAGTTAGACGGTTTAAAATGACTGCAATAGTGATGCTAAGTTGCCTATCTATGGCATTTTCCATTGTTAGCCTTAAGCTAGCAGACTTGTGTTAGGCTAGTGATGGCAGTGATCATATGTTGAAAGTACTTTAATGAACATTTACATTAACTGTCACATTGTACAATTTGTTGTATATGTATTTGCTTTTATTTCTTGTCATGTCCAATGACTGAATTTACTACAGGTGGACTCCAATTAAGCTGCAGAAGCATCTCAAACATGATCAGTCGAAACAGGATGCACCTCAGCTCAATTTTTAGCTTTCTGGCAAACGCTCCTAAATACTTCTAAATTTAAATACTTTTTTTTCAGATTGTCATTGTGTCTTGTGTTTAGATTTTTCAGGGGGGAAATAATACATTTTGGAATAAGGCTGTAACAAAACAAAATGTGGAAAAACTGAAGCTCTGTGAATATTTTCCAGATGCACTTTAATAACTAATCGTAACCCTTTTTAAAATTACTCGGCCTTAGTATGTTGACAGGTATTATTTAGCCGTCATATGTCAAAGACTACAGCAGAACCTCACAATCTTTTAAAAAAGTCCTGTGACCAAAGATTGTTTCACCTTGTATCTGCCTCCAAAGCTAACCCTAACTGCGTCACTCACATCCAAATCGGTGTGCAACTGATGTCCCAAGTTGGCCGCCATGCCGAGCCGCAAACGTGAATGCGCGCAGAAAATGAAAGTGCGTAGTTGTGATGAAATAGTCACAGAAAATGTATATCCAGCTTCAACAAAATAGCAACGCTAGCATTCCTACTGTAAGCAAGCCGACATTAGCCACGGCTGCGACGCTGGTAGCATGACATATTTGTAATGGAGTGTTACGATGACACTAAATAGCTTTGGTTTGAAGTGATTTTTTTCGGGAATGTACAATCAATTAAGAACCAAAAAAGAGGTGATACACTTACCTGTTGATCAGATTTCTGAATCCTCTCAGATGCCTGAAGTCCCTTTGCTTCTGTTTTACAACTGTCTTACTCAGTTGTTAGCAAACGAGGAATGGGCTTTTTTTTCCTTCTCTTTATTCTTTCCCGAGGTAGATATTCCACCATAGCTTCAATAAATCCCCTAAAGCGCAAGGAAACAGGTCAGCACGAGGCAACACGTAAAGTACATTTGGGAAGTTCGAGGGTTGTTTTTCCAGAGAATACTGATTGAACTCCAAATTGTAGAACTTGAGAATCATTTGACTTTGGTTTGACTGTTTGTTCCGCTGTATTTCAAGGTGGCGACTTGCAAGTGTCAACTTTCAGGTTGGCTGTCCTGAGCCCCAGCAGGACAGGATACATTTGTTTCACCTGCTCTCTCCTGTTCATGTAGGTTGTGCTGCTGCTGCGGAAGTGTCCTTTTTTTTTTTTTTTTTAAGTTCTCATTTGCTACATGGAGAATGAAGCACATCGCTCAGCCATGCATGCATATGAATTCTTTTATCATCTTTTTTTCCTGCCTCATTGTGTAAAACTCATTGAGCCTAAAAAAAAAAAAAAAAAAGCAACGCTCCAGATTTGTGATTGAGATTTATCATGTTGTTCAATGACAAAAAACAAAAACAAAATGTTTAAAAGCAAATGGCACAATATTTCATCAG
Organism: Phyllopteryx taeniolatus; assembly: GCF_024500385.1. Taxonomy (NCBI): domain Eukaryota; kingdom Metazoa; phylum Chordata; class Actinopteri; order Syngnathiformes; family Syngnathidae; genus Phyllopteryx; species Phyllopteryx taeniolatus. Next base: position 3,895,559 of record NC_084519.1, on the reverse strand, counting down.
CTAACAGCTCCTGTCGAGCGGCGGCACAAGACTGAATAGGGATAAACGATTGAGTGCAATTATAATTACCCTGCCAAGGCTGCCATTATCCTGATTGTTTCACCGTGATTGTGTCTGAGGAATCTGATAAACAAATATTTGTCTCATATCACCAGCTTCACTGCTAATCACTACATTAAATACATGTTGTTTCTCTTTGTGAAACATGAATATACCGACCTCATGACATGGATGAAAAGTGCTGGCCTATAATATCCTGAAACAGATGGCCCGGTTAGCTCCCGCTGTCATATTCTTTGAGGCAGTTTGGTTTCACGATCTGTCTTAACAGATCTCTCACAAACTTTTCCCCACAGTCTCTTATTTCTGTTTTACTGGCTCAACTGAAGCCTGAGTTCTGTGATTTCTTCACAGCGGTAAATCACACCTGCATGCTCGTTGTAAAATGCACATGGGGAAAACGTGCAGGTCGCGGGAGTTTAAATTCTGATTCTACCGTGAGACCTGTTGGAAAACCCAAGTTGAGACTTGAAAAAAGCTCTTCTGTTTCAGAATGTGCCTCGTATCGTGGTGCAGTCAGCCAGTGTTGAAGAGGGAATGAACACACGCCAGCAAGTAAGTTCTAGTCAAGATGGTCTCATATGATGCATCTATCAAGAATGTCCGTGCGAATTAGTCCCTTTGGGAATACTCAGCCATACGTTGTGTTTATGGATAACTCTGTCTTCACACCTTGCTAGAGTGCTGCACCTCTTGAGCTAGAGGATGTTGGGCTTTGACTCTTGCTTTAGACTAAAAGACACAAACCATGGCCTGCCGGTTCCAAAGCCCAAGCAAGTCCTGACAGATGTGCTGGCGCCACCCATTTCTCACAGTTTCCGCACAATTGCAGCATCATCAAAGACTTAACAATTGAGCCAACAGAGCTGACACAGATAGCACAAAGAGATTGATAGATAGCTGATGACATCCACTCCAGCGTCTGGTGTCATGTATAAAAGAATTTTCAAACAGCGGCAATTGCGTTCGACAGAACAGAGTGGGAGAAGTGAGTCCCGGCTTTCCACTATCCCGTTTGCCACAGCCGCCATCCTGCCTCTGATACGATCTCAGAAAATTTGGGGATCAATTTCCCCTCACTATTCCGTATCAGGGCCTTCCAAATACAACAGTGGAAAAGACAGGAAGACCGCTTTGACGGGTAGAGTGAAACAGGATGTCCAGGACATCCTTAGTATACTGAAAGTCCTGCCATACGACGTTTGAGGTCATGCATGGTGTGCAGTGAACTAGTTTGGAAGAATACGAAGGTACACGGCACAAGAAGGCACGCTCAGTTAAAGGGTTGTTTAAATGATAACTTCTTTTAAAAATGAAAGCAAAAATAGACAATGGTTTCCGGAGAGACATCAGCATTCCGGGACCTTAAAATGGGTCTCGGCTGTACTTGTTTTACAATTACACCGTTAATGTTTCCATGTAGAGGCTGAAAATGGCAGACATGCGGAGTATGTTACGATCAAATCAATACGAATTCTTGCAAATGCTTACTAGCGTTGCATTACCTACATGTGTACTATTCTAAACTCTCTTATACTAGTGTATATGCAGATTGGGAGACCCTACGTTAATGCTTTCCAAGCAACCCATCTTAGATCTCCTTTTGTACTTTCAGCATCCCTAACAAGTTGTCTGTGGTTATTCTGTAGGTTCCTATTCAGGAAATCAGCCCTCCTGACATCCAACAGGAGAGCCCCAGATCAGTGCCTCTCCCTCCACCAATCATCCCAGCGACCGAAGACTCCATCCAGATCTCAATGAGTGAAGCGTCAAGTGGTTACATTACGAGTATCTCCACGGCACCGCTTTCAGAGGTCTACATGCTCAGCTGGGACCTTCCTCCATCGTCCGGCTACAGCGATGAAAGCTGTGCAGCCGTGACAGATGAAGAAGCGAATAAAGTGACACAGATGCTCCCCTTGCAATCTGACATTGGTTCTGGATCTGAACCTCTGGAGACTTTGCAGGCCGCTGCGGCGAACACGGACGTGCTGCAGTCCAAACCAAATGACTATCCCTCTGATTTAAATCAGAGTCACCAGGAACCAGGTCCATCTCTTGTAGTACAGGAAGTAAAAGAGCCTGCTCCATGTGTAGAGTCCAATATTCCAACCAGGCCAGTGTATTTGGAGCGGGACTCGATGGAATCTGAACAATTAGACAGTGTGCTGCCAGTGACAAATTCATTTTTAGCGCAAGAGCAACAACAAACAGACTCAAAACCAAAGACCTCTGTGAAGGATAGTGTTCGAATGGATATAAAAGAATCCACTAAAACGATTCATGAAGAAAAACAAGACCAGACTAAGGAGGACTCTGAAGAGCCTGCTCTTGTCTCAACCCAAATATCCTCTGAGTCGCCTCTAGTCCCATTGAAGGATTCTGATCCACGAGGTTGTTCGCAGGAACAATCCCATTTAAAGAGCTCCAGCTGTTCTGCCATCCCAGCTTCATCCAGTGATGAGGTCCACCTAGAAGCAGCGCCTGATGCCTCTGCTGAGCCCAATGTCCAACGCTCCAAACCTCCTGCAGCAGCAGTCAACCCTTTCAAGATCCAAAAAGTCCAGTCATCAGACCTCAAGTCCTTCCAGCGTATACTCGGTGAACCGATGGGGGAATCTGGTCAGACCGAGACCGGCAGTTTTTCAAAATTGGACACCAATCTCACTGAGCCCTTGGAGCTTATTTTAGACTGTGAGGAAGGAGAGGCAACTGCTGCAGTCACTCTGCCCGACTGGATGAAAGAAGGCGAATTTGTCACTGTAGGGACCAATAAAAGAGGCACCGTGCGCTACTTAGGCCCGACAGACTTTGCAGAGGGCATGTGGGTGGGAGTTGAACTTGAGGTACCCGCAGGTGAGTTTTCTTTGTTTTTGCTTTAAAACCAGGGTTTCCCAACCTGTCTTAACTATGGCCCATGGTACATTAGTGTGTTTTTGGAAATGATTAAATTTAACTTGATTGGTCCAAAAATGATTATTTACTACAAATAATGTATCATCTATCTATGCCAACGACGTATAGTGACAGGCAGAACATTTAAACGCTTGTCCGCTAGATGGCAGAAGATACAATGAACCTGTGCATCCACCAATGTACAAGTCTGGAAAATTATAATTTTCCCCATTTTTGCTATTTAATGACAACATAACTCCCAAATGTTAATAATGTCAAAGCATTTAGTTGCAGAAAATTAAACAAACAAAACACCAAAGAAATGGGCCAGTGTATTTTAGTCTCTTAATTTTCATCCAGAGCTGTATCTATGTTTACATTTCGGTTTGTTGGCGTGTCATGAGATTTTTCTCATGTAAAATATGTCTTGGCTCACAAAGGTTGGTAAACACTGGACAAGTGAGGTGTGATTGTCCAAAATTGTGTACTACATTAAAGGCGCATTGATCTTTCTTTGCAGTCATCATTTCTGTCTTTTACCAGGAAAGAATGACGGCTCTGTTGGCGGGAAGCACTACTTCCACTGCAATCCCGGTTACGGAGTCCTAGTCCGGCCAGACCGGGTGAGCCGCGGCGGTGCCAAACGCCGTCGGCAGCAGCCGAAGCGTCGCAGCGCCAACTTGTCGGGATCCATCCCGAACCTGACGGCCCTCACGGCTCTGGCTAAAGGTGATGGTGCCTGTGCATCATCATCATCATCATCTGCTCGCAATAGTGCAGAGGACAATAAAAATTCTTGACAGGAGAAAGTGAGGACCGTCAGCTGTGCAGATTTGGGTTTGAACCATCTACATCGCATAGTTGCTGCTGTAAATGAGATTTAACAACAAAATGTTTACACATGTGCAGATATTACTAATTTCTCCCAAAGAGTTTTCATTCAATGTGTTGTTCAATTCTATTTAAACTGTTGAAACACCAGCACACTTTGTAATGCTACATGCCAAGTAGTCGTCCCATTTACTAGCTTTAGAATCTTAACATGGCATAAAAATGTTTTTCGAAATTGACATGCATTTTAATGCTTTTTGGTTACTGATGTTTTGTGTGCCTTAAAGTTTGTTGAGAAGTCTTCCACATGAACTGTGCAAAGAGCGTTTTTATCTTCTAAAATGACATTTTAAAAACATTGCAGTCTTCATAATCACCTTTGGGAGATTTATTTTTTACACAATGTTATGATGTGACTGTATGTTAATAAAATCAGTCTTTTTTTTTTTGACAAAACAATCATGGGCCATGGATGTCTGATTGGAGAAGGGGTCTTTTTTGGAGACTATTATTTTTTTAGGGACACTATGACAATAAAAACACACACTAGCAAATAATTTTGGGGGTGCTTGAGAAGTTGTCGAAATAGGCCTAGCAACACCCCTGAACGGATTGATGATGCTTGCCATGTTTGAGACTTTCAAAATAGAAAACTTGTATCTTAATAAAAGAGTACATAATCGTACCAATAAACATGCATGAAGAATACAGTCCGAGTGAACACTAGCAATGTGAGCAACAAATTGCATGCCCTAAGGAATTGCTCATATCCCTCTGTTAAGGAAAAGAAAAACAGCAATGATCATAGAAATAAGTGACAAAAGTAATAATAAAAAAAAAAATAATCTGAAAGTTTGGTAAGCACATCTGTCTCACAGTTCAGAGATCGTGCATTCAAATCAGTCCTCTGGCCTCCTTGTGTGGAGTTTGCATGTTCTCCCCTGGGTACTCTGGTTTCCTCCTACATTCCGAAAACATGCATGCTAGGTTAATTGAACGTCAACATTGTCTATATGTGCCCTGCGATTGGCTGTTGATCAGTCCAGCATGTACCTGGCCTCGCATCCTAAGTTAGCTAGCTAGCTGGGATAGGCCCCAGCACACATGCAACCATGAGGAGGATGAGCGGTACAAGAAATGGATCGATGAAAAGCTGACGTTGCTTTTTGATTTGATTGAAAATCATTTGAACACAGAAACACGTTAAACTAAGGTGTGTCGTGTGTTGAAACCAGTCAGTCTTGTTGACAGTTAAATAAATGGTTTGATTGCAGTGATTGCCTCGCAACGGTGTGCATTAGTCCAGGCCTGTTTCATTTTCAGTAATTAATTTCATTACTTGTGTCTGTTATTTTACAGACTATGGGTTTTCTTTAACAGAAAGTTACCAACAATTTTGCCCATCTCTGTGTGTGTATATATATATATATATATATATATATATACACAAGCCTATCAATCACTCTATCCAACCCCAAAAACTAAATTTAAATGTAAACAATTGCATCACACTTGATCCAAATGTGTGATGTGATAAGCTTGGGGACAACTTCCTTTTTTCTTTTTTAAAGTGCCAATGTCATGTACAATGGTGACTGGTGTGTACCCACTTTTTAAATTTTTTTTTAACTAACATTTGTTTGAGCTAAAGTAAACACAATCTGATTATTTACAATAAGTAGTAAATCCAAAGGAGGTTTCAGTCATATAGCTTTATTCTCTTGTACATTATATATATATCATACTAAAATAAACAAAAGTTAAAAAAATGAACAAAGAAACTGTACAAAAATGTATATATACTACATCTTAATTACAGAACAGTCTACTGTCCAAAAAAGGCACTAAATTCCAAAATGGGCAATACAATAAAATTGAACATAACATAGCTTTTGAAATTGACACAACAGCATTCAGTCCTCTTTTTCGCAGCTATAATCGGATGAGGTGTTTAACGGGGGATACGGAGGAGAAACGTATAACATGGAAACCCTGATGTACCACGAGAGGACATCTCTGGAGAAGAAGCACGACGACTGGAGTACATGTTGATGCTGTCTCGGGTTGTGGCCTATATTTCAGCAAAGTCACTTTACTGGAAATGCAATACATCTGATTCACTACTTTAGCACCTGAACACTCTTTTTGTCCATCCCGCTTGTAGACTCAGGTTAAACACTGCTGGACAGAAATTTCGACTGCTATTTAATCTCTCAAACAACATCGACAATTCATTTGAAAGTAGCTTAAAGTGAGAATGTCTCGACGCACTCGTATGTGCGTGGCAAAGACAAAGTGATCTTTATATTCTTTATGTGGGCCACGATCCTCACACAACAACTGACTCCACGACATTGGACAATTTTCCAAATAAGTCATTTTTATGTCATTGTGCCTCTTGAGTTAAAAAAAAAAAAAAGCTAATGTCTAATGGATTTGGAAAAACATGATGTGACTGGATTAAGTTCATCTTTAAATCGTTCCACAAAAAATATGGCATTTGTTATACTCACAACAACAAAAGGCATCCCATGTTCTGTAATAAAAAAATTTGATGAATGAAACTAAGGTCAACTTGTGTCAGATTTGAAATTTAGTAGAGGCGATGTTACGGAGTGGTTATATATGGCTACTAATGGTGGGGGCTCACTGTTGCTTACTGATGTTGCCACTTGAGAAGGAACCATACGGATTCTTCACCCAAATGCTACTAAATTCATAGTAGTAGTGCAACTACATCAAAGAAAGCAACTGACAACTTTTTGACAGCGCAACAACGAGGCGCTCTAAAGTGGCCACGCCAGCCCTAGTCCAAACGTTAGCTGTCAAGTCGGACAAAATTTCCTTCCTCCACGCTCTTCCTCCTTCTTCACAGTGTTGTGCACGCACTTAAGGCAGACAATGTGGCGCTCTAACGTGGCCATGTCAGTGGCATTTTCCGGGTGGGGGATAGCCAGCTAGCTAGTTAACTGGACATCACAAATGCCATAGTGGGGGAGGGGCAACTCATACTGGATGCACAAGTGTGTCACTGTGCACCGTTATAGCCAAATAATAGAAGAAATTAAATAAAAAAATAAATACATAAATACATTTTTAAAAGTCGGGAAACCTGAAACGGTGAAAAACAGTTTAACGCTATATGTCCACAATTCAGTACCACATAGTTCTGTTTTGGCACGTTTTTCTGCAATTATCTTCAAACGTATTTAGAAACAGATCTCTGAATTCACTTTACACGATGTTTAATTCTAGGCTTCAATCACATCTTGTTTTATTTCAAATCCATTGTTGTGGTGTAGCAAGGCAAAATGATGAAAACCAATGTCAAAATATTTCTGGGCCTAACTGTATTTGCCAAGTAGGGCAATGATTTTTTTTTCCCTATTTTTTTTTCCTGCACCAGTTCTCACAAATTAGGCAAGATCAAATTGCGCCAATTTCACAATGGAGCCTGGCTTAAGGGGAGAGGACAAGATCACATCACGTTTAAGTCAAAAGCAAAACATTTTCCTCCTTTTAAGGTGCATTGTCATTTGTCTTTCACTACATACCTCAGACATAAACAGGAAGACTTGTTCAGTCTAATAATGAATGACAATAGAAAATATAGGTGTAAAAAAAAAAAAGGCAAACTTAAAAAAAGCTTGGTTAATTTAACAATAAGCATGTATCTTTTTCAAAACACTTTGTACATTAGCATAAAAAAATGAGTATAAATACTTGTTTCTCTTTTTTTTTTTTTTTTTTTACCCTAAAATCCTCTTTGAATTGCAGATGCCAGATATGAGTCATCACCTCATACACGCTTAAGATTTTACATTTAAGGGCACCTTTTGATAAACACTTTCAATGTCATTAAAACCACAGTATGTGATGACGTCCAAATCAGACCATTGAAACGCCTTAAAAGGAAAACTAGTATTCCATTATATGTTCATTTCCTGATAAAGTATTCCAATATTTTGTCTTTATAAAGAATAGTTTCACACTTTGGGAAAAATTTATTTAAGCATCAGATTAATGACGACTATTTAAAAATGATTTTTTATTTTTTTATTCCGATATGTTCCTTAAAACAAAAGTAGCAAAAAAAATAAATAAAACAAATTCACAGAGCACTGTTAAATTTCATTAGGACCATAACAGCATTAAGAGCAACTAAGTTCTACTATTTTTATTATTTTGGGAAAGAGGTGAAAATCAATCAATGTTTTCATACCTTATTTAGTAGGTTCTTGACAAAGTTTTGTAGAACCTGATTTTTTTTTTTTTTTTAACTATATTTTTACTTTTTGCTTAAATGGCTTTCCTTTGAATGTTGGGATGTCCTACATTTTAAAAATCAGTTAAGATATTAAAAATCTAAATGCATTTAGGCCGCTAAACTAAAATAAAAAAAACCCCAAACAAACAAAAGAAACAACAAAAAAAAACAAAAAAAAACACCTTGTCCCTTAGTGCAAAAGCGGAAGTTATAAGCAATAGCTGACCATTCAAGACTATGAATGGACATCAGACCAAGTTTTGATTAGGTTGACAGATTCTGTTCATATTCAAGTTAAGCTAGTTACCGTATTTTCATGACCATAAGGCGCAATGAAAAGTCTTCAATTTTCTCCAAAATGGACGTTGTTGTGTGACTTTGATGAGCGCTCCGCTTGACTGACTGGGAGCATTTCCTGCCGACGCTGCTTATAGAGAGGAAAAGGCGGACGTGACTGAGGACAGCACGCGGACGTTAAAGCGAGAAGGGTGCGCGTGAAAGGGGATGCTAAAGGCACGCCCCCAGTAGGTATACATTTGCTAAGGACCCCCGAAAACGGCACCTACGAAGAGACACGCTTAACGAAGCACAGTTTGAACTGCAAGCTATCAGTTACGCGGAGGAACATGGGAATCGAGCAGCCGCGAGAGAATTCAAGATCAACGAATCCATGGTTCGCAAGTGGATGCCTGGGCTAAGGTATCTGCTTTGACTGTTGTCCGAGCTTTCGCGAAAGCCGGCATCATCGCTGAACAGCCCGCCGGCAACGAGACCGACTCCGACAATGGCGAGAGGGAACCCGGCATGTTTGATGGCGAAATCGCCCAGCTGTTCATTTTGGATACAGAAGATGAGGACTTAAATACAATATGTGTTAAATACAGAAATAGACCCCGTAACTGAGCCTGCGCCTTTTAATACCTTAATACCTTAATGCCTTATGGTCGCGAAAATACGGTACTTCCTGAACTTGTTAACTGTTGTGGATACAAGCCTTCTCAAAGATGCATATCAGCAGTTTTCCCAGAATGTAAATCTATTACTTTGGTGAAAAAAGGGCCGAGCTCAGTTTGACTGAAAAGTCGCCGCGTCGTCAGGAGACGACTCTGGCTTTAAGAAATGACACGATTTCGAGAGCCACATTGAGAGGAAAAACTGCATTCAAAAGTGGTACTTTTTACCCATTACTTAATTACATTGCCATAGTCCAAACCAACTCCATGTGTGGTTCAAGCTTGATGTACGTAATTACTTGGGAAAAAAAAATATAATAATAATAATAATAATAATCTGCTCCAATCACATTCTTTTGGCCATTGTAGAGGCAGAGAAGCCACGATTATATGTCCGACCTCTGTTAGCGAGCATTACAACTTGCTGTATTTGGGTCAAACTGGCCCAATAGAAAACATCAAGAACATGTGCCAACTCTATTTGAAGAAATGGCTTCGGGTGTCCATGAAGACCGTGGTCAGACCAGTATGTGGTGCCGAAAGCCGACTTTGAGCCGGCCACATCACAGCATCTTTTCCTTTGGCATGGATGGCGTTAAAACAAAGCACAGATTCCATTAGTAGCTAGCTTACATTTGCTTGATTATCACATTGATCCATAAACTGATTCGTCATTGCCTCAAGCACTTACGTCATCGATGACCTAAATATCACGATTGTGAAGACGTTCTGCTGTTGAATGGAAACTTACCATAAGCATTGTTCCACACTTTTTAAAGTACACTACTAATCATGATTCCTGACATGCAAGCAGTCCTGTAGTGAGATTCAAAAGAGGTGTGTTCATTCAACAGCAGAAAACCTCAATGGTTCTGTCAAGGGCTGAGAACATTCCAAGGGTTGGGAGGTCAGGAAATGGAACTGCCTACCAATCAGATTTGTTCTGACGGAGGAGACGCTCTCCATTTGTCTCTCCAAAAGACATCGTCCAGAGGCTTCTCTTGCTGTTAATTGCACACTGACAAGGGTAAGTCTGGAGAGTAGGTAGGTAGCACACCATTAAGTTGGGGTGAATGAGAACTAGAAGAACCATTTATCTTATATACAGTACACGTTTGCCGAGTTTGTCTCTGAGGTTGAGTGAGACTGAATGAGGATTGGCTCAGACAACCAGGCTGTAGAGGTAAGCAGGAGTCGGGGAGAGGAAAAAGAGAGCAGTGTCTCCTGGGAGGAGCAAGGGGCGCACATTTAGAAGCACAGGTTTTGGTTTTGAGAGAAGGCCAGGGCTTCGACTTCCTTTTTTTCCCTCCATAGACCACTTTCAGGCTGTATCCTTTGTCTTTAGTTGTAAGGATTAGGTAATACATTAGGGAAGTTGAGACAATCAGTCGCGATGGATTGTTTTGGGAAGGCAGGGTGTGAGATCTCATTAGGAACAAGGAACACCCTGGAATAAGGAACTTTCGGCTAAACATTGCACTTTTGGATCATAGGAACTCTCCCCTAAATTCAGTTCCTCGGATTTTTTTTCTGGGATGCAAAGAGGATCATACTTTCGAGAGGCCCAGAAACTTTTTTTCATTGGGACGGGATGTTGAACGTCAAACATCACATATGATTGGGCAACTAATCACCGCATTTTATTTCACCCGGCCTTACAAGCTCAATTTATATAGTTTCTGGATTTTTTTCAGGTTCTGTTTTTTTCCTGGTAATATTGGTGCAAAAGTGCATTGTGTTTTCTGCATCTGTGCATCAATCTTAAGTCCCCAGAACATTTCTGTACAAGGGGACAGCAAAAGAAAAAAGCAATGAGCCCAATTAACCCTAGCACTACTCCCAGGATTAACCACTGAAGATGGTCTGCTGCACCTTGCTTGTCACAGAGATCACTCAAAGCAAGCTCTTGTTCTGCCTTTGATCCTGGACACCCATTTTTTAACAGTGCTGGAGCCTGTTACAGCTTCCCCATACACATTTTGCAACCTTTTCAAAGTGTTTAGTGGTGGTTCCCCTTCCATCCATCCGTCCATTTTCTGAGCCGCTTCTCCTCACTAGGGTCCCGGGCGTGCTGGAGCCTATCCCAGCTATCATCGGGCAGGAGGCGGGGTACACCCTGAACTGGTTGCCAGCCAATCGCAGGGCACATACAAACAAACAACCATTCGCACTCACATTCACACCTACGGGCAATTTAGAGTCTCCAATTCATGCATCTTTTTGGGATGTGGGAGGAAACCGGAGTGCCCAGAGAAAACCCACGCAGGCACGGGGAGAACATGCAAACTCCACACAGGCGGGGCCGGGGATTGAACCCTGGTCCTCAGAACTGTGAGGCTGACGCTCTAACCAGTTGTCCACCGTGCCGCCGGTTCCCCTTCCAATGCAAGAAATTCAATCACAGCTCTTTGCCTTCTGATAGGCATCCCACAATGACACCTAATTTACAAAATGGCTGACGGGAAGAGGACAGGTATAAACAAAAGTTTTAAAAAAAAATGAACCTTCAAACAAGTATTTAAACTACAACACATGAAAGGTTCTAAAGAAATTTTAATTTCTTACCATGTTCAATTAAATTGGACTCATTACTTTTTGACTGCCCCTCGTAAAACCTCTCAAGAGTTATACCCACCAGGTAGGGTGTTTTTCCGACACGGAATTTAACCGCTAACCCCAATTTACATATACTTCCCATGGTTCAAGCAAACAATGGTCCTCCAAAAGTTCCCAGTTCTCAGGTAAGGTTCCTGCTGTTGAAATGCACCTTTTAATTCCTCCTTCCCTTCACCATCTTGTTTCTTCCTCCCCTCTCGCTGTTCAGTCATCCTCCAGGACTTCTGTCTTGATGTCACTGGGGACCCCTCCAGTTCTAGAGAGGGCCAGGATGGTGTGATTGACAGCAGCCATCTCCACAGCCAAGGAGATGGGGTCCTGATGCTCGCTGTGAGTGGCGCTGTCATCCTGAGACAAGGAGGGATTAAAGCAGGATCAGAGGGGGTCACAAGGAGTCCATAAAAATGTAATTTCCGGGTTGCCATACATGACGCAGTATTTCGTGAGCAAGATAAGTTCTCTGATGGGTAGCGTAATGTTTTTTTTAATTGTAACCTGATGGACAATAGCATTTAGGGACAAGATAGGACTAACTTTACTCGAAATGCTTGGTTGTTGAAATCTAAAAAGTATATGATTTCAGTTGTCCATCAAGCCATCCATCCAAATTCTACTCATTAAAGTGAGCTGGAGCCTATATTTTTTGGTAAAAACCCACACAAGCATAGTAGACAACATGCAAACATCACACAAGAGTCTATGCTGCGGGCTACTAAGAAAATGGATCTTCATAATTTGGACACGGTTTATTTAGACCGTGCAAACGTTTTTTGACCCAGCCCCTAAAATAATCGGAATCGAGAATCGTTTGGAACCGGAATCGAAATAACGAACCAGAATTGGAACTGGAATCACTCAAATTGAAACGACGCCCAACCCTACCGCCCATATCCCAAAAACATGCGAGGTAGGTAAATTTAAACTCTATATTGCCTGTAGGTTGTGAATGTGAATGGTTATTTGTTTATATATGCCCTGCGGTTGGCCGGCGACCCGCTCAGGGTGTACCCCGGCTCTAGACCGAAAATAGCTGGTATAGGCTCCAGGACGCCCGCGACCCTGGTGAGGATAAGTGGTACGGATAATGGATGGTGGATTTTCTTTTGATATCTCATCTGAATATTTTGTACATATTGCTGCAGTATATTTTCCATGGGCAAGTTTGAACTGGATAATGATTTTTCTGAACTTTTGACGAGAGGGTTGTGTAATTCGTTAAGTTTATGCCTGGATCAGACTACAAGATTTCAGCCCTGTTATTGGCCTGATTTTTCTATTGTGAACGATTTTCTAGATCGGGCCAAACATATTTTGTCAGGAACCACAAAACTTCTTGTGTGACATAATCCATGATCAACGATAACTCTACGATGCTAAAATGAAAAGTCTGGCATTTTTTATTTTTGGGATATCTTTCGTGTAAGGTGACATATCAACAAGAACCCTCCATCATAGCACCTTGACGTCAACCAATAGGATTGCATCTTGCAATCCTATGCGCACAAACCAATGTTTACCGAAACCTTAGAGAATGAATTGTCAAAACGCTGGGATAATGTTTACATACAAACATTGCCCCAATCAAAACTAGCGCCATAGTAATGGTTGTATTGGTATCAGGGTGTACCCCGCCTCCTGCCTGATGATTGCTGGGATTGGCTCCAGCACTCCCTTGTGAGGATAAGCGGCTCAGAAAATGGATGGATGGACCAAACTCCAGGGGGGAAACAAAGCCTTGGGCAAGTTGTGTTGACCATCCCAACACGAGAGGTTAGCAACGAAGCAAATTTTGTAATGCAGTTACAGTACTGTATATGGGTTGTGTACAATGCAAATAATATTGCCACGGCACAAGGGAATCTGGTTATGACTAATGTAAATAAACGTGAAGAGTTACCTGTGTTGGGGAGGTAGGCTCCAAGCGATAAAGGCCAAATGGTCGGCTGAGAGGTCTCTTGTCAAAATACGGCAGATCACATGCCTACAGGGAAAAGAAATACCAAACTATAATTTGAGAAGTAAAACATTCCAAATCTGTGGTGTAACCACAGTACAGGTTCAAGAATGCAGATCAATACTAATTTCCATCCCCTAGTTTCCAGATGTAAAAACAAACGAACAAATCAATCAATATTTACCAACAATTAAGACTTCAGCAAATATTCAGTCAAACAGTAGATCAGTTCCTACATGGTCTTTCAGTTCATATTTTTGTTTTATTTGTGAGTTGGGCTTAACTGAATTCGATAAATACAATACTGTTTAGTCTAATGACCGTCAATGACTAGCGGGTCCATAAAAAAATGTGCCCTCATTGTCGGAGATAAAGGATGCTGCTGTACCTGGTCTGTAAAATCGCTCCCATCAACGTCGTCGCTGTTGGAGTGTCCCCCTGGACTTTGCACATCTATCCCATGACTCTCCAGGATTGTGGCTTCTTGGAGGAAAAGGACAGAGTGTGACATTTATGATTGATCACTGATCATTCGTGAATCACATTACAAACTGTTGTGCAGTCATGATTCACCACTTGGGAGACTTCTGCAGTGGGTATAAAATGTAGTGGGCAGCAAAACAACTCAAAACAACATATAGGTAGGCTCATGAGCACTTGTTGGATGTTGAAAATCCAGCAACTCAAGTTGAGTCAGAAAATAATCAACTTTATTGGACAGGTACCGTAATTTCTCGTGTATAATCCCCCAAAAATGTCAAAAATCAATGGTGTGCATTATACATAGGTATAGGGGAAAATGAAAAAACTTTCCCATTTTATAAATGTATGCCGCTATCTAGAGGTTATGAAAAAGCGGTACACTTTCATTCTAATATGCCAGCGCCACCTCGAGGCTATGAAAAAGGTGTAGCCTACACTTTCATTCCAATATGACAGGGGTACGTATGACTGCATATATGTACCGTTGTGCTCCTAAGTTTACATACCCTGGCAGAATTTGTGAATTTTTTTTTTTTTTTTTTAATATAAATACGACTGATGACTGAACAACAACCATCATTAATTTCTTTATGGTTGTATTTTGTTTGGTGATAATGCTTATCTGAAATGCTTGACAGTTTAATTTCAATCCTATTAAAATAAAACTAAATGTGTTGTGCCTGGCCGTTCATGTTTTCTTTAAACAATTCTACACATCTTAGAAATTCTGTATTACGTATTCAAATAAAGTGCTATACTTCAGAATAATTATTTGAAAAAAAACTAACAAAATAATACTTCATGTTTTGATTATAGGTAGAAGCAAAATCATGCATTGTAAAAACAAATTACACATGGGTAGAAGGGTTTTCCAGAATTTTGAGGTCGACTTTGGGTGCGCATTATACACGAGAAATTTCGGTATGCTAAAACACAAGGAGCTTGTCTTTGCTAGTTGGAGCCTTTCTATTATCACACCAAAAAAGCCACGATAATGAATATATATTCATATACATTAACACCAATGTTCAAAGTTCGGAGAGTCATTAAGAAATAAGTCTAGCCCATTTGACAGCATGGGTGCCAGTGTGTGTATGCAAGCCTTTTACAGTACCAAAGGTCACACTTTATGCTAATGACTAACTATGGACCATCTGTGCCAACACAAAAACATCCATTCATACATTTTCTATACCACTGGGCCTCATTAGGGTTGAAGGTGAGCTGGAGCCTATCCCAGCTGACTTTGGGCAAGAGGCTGTGTTTACCCTGGACTGGTCCCCAATCAATCACAGGGCACATGACAAACAATCATTCACACCTACGTACAATTTGGAATGTGGGAGGAAGCTGGAGTACCTGCAGAAAACCCACGCAAGCAAAGGGAAAACAAGTGAATGCCACACAAGGAGGCCTCAGCTCTGATTCGAACCCCCAACCTTAGAATTGTGAGGCAGATGTGCTAACATGCTGTCTCAACTCGAAAACAAATGAGCCTACTACTTACTGGAAAAACACACCTATTCACGCTTACCTGCAGATTTGGACACACAAAAATAATTTTTTTTGTCTGTTATTTTCACGCAGCCATTGTTAAGATACATAGAATATAATTTTGTTTTAAAAATGCACCTGAAGGTCGAGGAATTTGTAACCTATAAAAATACCAATTACTATTTTCCTATTTTCCATTTTATTACATTTTGGACTTAGTCATAAATTGATACTCTCATTTCTTAAATACATATCGCAAATGCCTATCTTTAATTTGGGACTTACTGTACCTTGGATTGAGCAACTAGCCGTTATCAATTAATACGCTGTTAACTTCCATCTGTGTCGATAGCATAGATCATCTTGAGAAGTTTAACATCCTGCTTTCATTTGCTTTAACCCCACAAGGATCCTCGCCAGCCTGTCGAATCTTCCATCCCACCGATGTTCATTGTCAAGCGAGCCGGCTATCAACTGGTGGCCAACACTAGCTACTCGTCCACGAGCATGGCTCACCCAACATACTAAACATTTGAATTACCAATTGTTCAAAGTCCCTGGATCCCATGAAAGGCACAAAAAAATTTTTAGGGCAGTGTACTAGTCACATTTTGTTCCCCGCTATTCACGGCATCTTGATACAAAAAATATACAGCTATAATACAAAATTATGGTAATGAGAAAGCAGAATGACAAAAAAGGCTTACATATTCGTATACATATGTGGCCGGCCGGGGGGGATGGGAGTCAGCTAACCATTGACCAACCATTATGTCATGAAACTGGGTTAAAATGAAAAAATGTGACGTAAATGTTTAATGTGCAGTGATTTAAACAAACTTTGTTCTCTCAAAAAGATACATTACCAATGTTAGCTCGTCTCTTTATCTCTTTGCGGCGGTTCGCAAACCAGTTGTAAACTTTGAGGGAGGTGACCCTCTCCAAATCAGATAGCTTCTTCCCTGAAAAAGATCACAGAGGTCTCATTCCATCGACTCAATGCAATGCAAAGTCTACCTTCCCCCTCCTTTCATCAATCAACTAAAAGCTGATAGCATCACAGTCTCTCATCCTAATTTTACTCACTCCCTCATTGATTTTGTTTCATTTGGGCAACTGCATCAAAGTAAAAGTATTCAGACCCCCTTATATTTTTCACTCTTTGTTATACAAGAAGTCCTCGAGTTACGACGTACTCGACCTACGACGTTTCGACTTTACGACGTCCGCCATTTTGTCACCAGCACCATAGTGTTTCTGCTTAGCTCGTGCATAGTGCTTGTCTGTGTTTGTGCACCGGGACTATCTTTGCCTTTTTCGCCCTCCTTTTTTCATACTCTCAGCAGTAATGGTAAGTACAGCATCTTGTTTTTTTTATTTTAATGTATTTTAGTTTCTTTATACAACGTGTTAACCTTTCCTGCTACGGTCACCTGACCGCGGTCGGGAGACACGGGTTAACTCCCTTCTCTCGTTGCACAGCTGAGCTGGGTGGCGGCAACAATAAAGGCACGAAGCACCAATTTGCTGCTTTAATGGCTTTATTAGCTCCTCTGCACATTCAACGTCAACGCGTCCTCCGCTAATCGCTACTCTTCCCCGGTCGCCGTCACTACACTTGCCACTGAACACACTCGCACCTGTGCGCACTCCTTCCTCCTTCGCAGTCCCGTCTCACTCACACATCGACGCACACGCCCACACACACTGAGCTTGCTGTCACAATCACGTGGGACAATACCCGTAACAGAAGTATTTCGACTTTAACAGTGAAATCCGACTTACGCGGAAATTTGGGTTACATCGCCAGCGTAGGAACGGAACTCGTTCGTAAATCGAGGACTTCCTGTATTGCAGCCATTTGCTAAAATAATTTAAATTCATTTTTTTCCTCATTAAATTTACACACAGCACCCCATAGACAGGAAAAAAAGCGGAATTGTTGAAATTTTTGCAAATTTCTTAAAAAAGAAAAACTGAAATATCACACAGCCATAAGTCTTCAGACCCTTTGCTTTGACACTCATTTAACTTGGGTGCTGTCCATTTCTTCTGATCATCCTTGAAATGGTTGTACACCTTCATTTGAGTTCAGCTGTGTTTGATTATACTGATTGGACCCACACACACCTGTCTATATAAGAATTTATATAGGCACAGATCTGGCCAAGATTGCAAAAAATTTCTGCTGCACTTAAGGTTCCTAAGAGCACAGTGGCCTCCATAAATCCTTAAATGGAAAACGTTTGGGACGACCAGAACCCTTCCTAGAGCTGGCCGTCCGGCCAAACTGAGCAATTGGGGGAGAAGAGCCTTGGTGAGAGAGGTAAAGAAGAACCCAAAGATCACTGTGGCTGAGCTCCAGAGATGCAGCCGGGAGATGGGAAAAAGTTATAGAAAGTCAACCATCACTGCAGCCCTCCACCAGGCGGGGCTTTATGGCAGAGTGGCCCGACGGAAGCCTCTCCTCAGTGCAAGACACATGAAAGCCTGCATGGAGTTTGCTAAAAAACACCAGAAGGACTCCAAGATGGTGAGTAATAAGATTCTCTGGTCTGATGAGACGAAGATAGAAATTAAGGCCAAAAGGTTCTAAGTGGCATGTGTGGAGGAAATCAGGCACTGTTCATCACCTGTCCAATACAGTCCCAACAGTGAAGCGTGGTGGTGGTAGCATCATGCTGTGGGGGTGTTTTTCAGCTGCAGGGACAGGGACACTGGTTGCAATCGAAGGAAAGATTAATGCGGCCAAGTACAAGGATATCCTGGATGAAAACCTTCTCCAGAGGGCTCAGGACCTCAGACTGGGCTGAAGGTTCACCTTCCAACAAGACAATGACCTTAAGCACACAGCTAAAATACTGAAGGAGTGGCTTCAGAACAACTCCGTGACTGTTCTTGAATGGCCCAGAGAGCCCTAACTTAAAACCAATTGAGCATCTCTGCAGACCTTAAAATGGCTGTCCACCAACGTTCACCATCCAACCTGACAGAACTGGAGAGAATCTGCAAGGAGGAATGGCAGAGCATCCCCAAATCCAGGTGTGAAAAACTTGTTGCATCATTCCCAAAAAGACTCATGGCTGTATTAGCTCAGAAGGGTGCTTCTACTCAATACTGAGCAAAGGGTCTGAATACTTATGGCTGTGTGATATTTCAGTTTTTCTTTTTTAATAAATCTGCAAAAAAAGAACTTAAATGATTTCAGCAAATGGCTGCAATATAACAAAGAATGAAAAATTGAAGGGGGTCTGAATACTTTCCGTACCCCCACAATGTGCATAGTAAAAAGCTTGGCTTTCTAACTTGAATTAGCTATCATAATACATCGTAAGACAAATGACTGTTTATCTTCGTTCTTTGTGCAGTTCATTGCAAATAAGCTTGCTTTGCACTTTGTAATTATTTGTTTGTATGATTTATACTTTTTATTTGTGAAATATAACTTTGTCACTCCATCCTCTTTTGCTAATTTGATTTAAACTTTCCTTATTTTGTTACATTTGTTTATAAAGTGTATATATTGAAAAGCAAATGTTAAATAGAAAACAAATTACATTTTACTATTGAACAAATTATTTATTACCACATAAACACAAAAGTACTGAAAATTGGCACTGTTGAGTACTGCTATTGATTCCCAGGTACAGGGAATTGGTACTGTACCAGTTCAAATGTGAAAGGTACACATCCCTATGTGGTGCACAAATTTACAGTTCCTGTGGTTTACCTGGTTTCTGAATAACAGCATTGCAGGCGTTGGCGATTTCCTCCCTTTTGGCCTCATCCGGGTACTGGTTGTCATTGAAGTAGCTATAAATCCCACAAGAATCAGGCTGAATTAATCATTTTACACACGGACGAAGACAATCAAGTAGTCTGTTTGTAAGTTCTTAGCCAATGTTCTTTGTGAAGACCAGTGAGTGTTGTGAAACAATTCATTTGTCGTCGATCCACAACTCTTAAAAGTTTTAACTCTCGTCTCCTCACCTCTCCATCACGGCCAGACACTCTTTCCTCCAAGTGAAGCGGCTTCCCCGCCGAAGTCGGAAAGTTCCCGGGGCAGTGGCCAGTGGAGGAGGAGTTTGCCTCCACTCCATCTCCTCCAGAGGCAACGGTGCTGGCCGCATGTTTAGAGTGGCACCTGTGTCGAGAAGAAGCACAGTCACTGAAGAGTCAATGTACAACCACACTACAAGCAACACTGCTCTCAATCGCCAACTGTTTATATACAATTTGTTTTCCTTATTAATGTACACACAGCTACCCATATTGACAGAAGAAAACTGAATTGTTTGAAATTTTTGCAGATTTATTAAAAAAGAAAAACTGAAATATCACACAGCCATAAGTATTCAGACCCTTTGTTGTGACACTCATATTTAACTCTGCTGTCCATTTCTTCTGATCATCCTTGAGATGGTTCTACACCTTCATTGGAGTCCAGCTGTTTGATTATAGTGACTGGACTTGATTAGGAAAGCCACACACCTGTCTATATAAGGCCTTACAGCTCACAGTGCATGTCCACGCAAATGAGAATCATGAGGTCAAAGGAACTGCCTGAAGAGCTCAGAGACAGAATTGTGGCAAGGCACAGATCTGGCCGAGGTCACAAAAAAATTTCTGCTGCACTTAAGGTTCCTAAGAGCACAGTGGCCTCCATAATCCTGAAATGGAAGACGTTTGGGACGACCAGAACCCTTCCTAGAGCTGGCCGTCTGGCCAAACTGACCAATCTGGGGAGAAGAGCCTTGGTGAGAGAGGTAAAGAAGAACCCAAAGATCACTGTGGCTGAGCTCCAGAGATGCAGTCGGGAGATGGGAAAAAGTTATAGAAAGTCAACCATCACTGCAGCCTTCCACCAGTTGGGGCTTTATGGCAGAGTGGCTCAATGGAAGCCTCTCCTTAGTGCAAGACACATGAAAGCCGGCATGGAGTTGGCTCAAAAAAACACCTGAAGGACTCCAAGATGGTGAGAAATAAGATTCTCTGGTCTGATGAGACCAAGATAGAACTTTTTGGCCTTAATTTTAAGCGGTACGTGTGGAGAAAACCAGGCACTGCTCATCACCTGTCCAATACAGTCCCAACAGTGAAGCATGGTGGTGGCAGGATCATCCTGTGGGGGTGTGTTTTTCAGCTGCAGGCACAGGACGACTGGTTGCAATCGAAGGAAAGATGAATGCGGCCAAGTACAGGGATATCCTGGACGAAAATTGATTTGGTCATAAAAAACACTTGTGCCTCAGCCAAAATAAACACATACCACAAGAAAGACTCAAAACAAGATATAACCCGATATAAGAAATGTTATATCCCAATATTATATAGCGCACACATGCAGTGGCTAAAAAGTATTTAACACGCCACCATTTTTCACACTAAATATACTTCCAAAGGTGCTATTGACCTGAAAATTATGCCAGATGTTGGGAACAACCCAAGTAATCCACACATACAAAAGTAGAACAAATAAGTTCAGAAATTGTGGGTAACAATGTGAACTGAAATATTGAACACATGAAGGGAGGTGCAAAAAGGAATGGAAAGCCAAGACAACACCTAAAATCCATCAATAATGAAACAGCAATCCAGCCCTGCTTGTGAGGAGGAATGGGCCCAAATTACACCAGAGCAATGCATGCGACTAGTTTCTCCATATAGGAGGTGTCCTGAAGCTGTCATTGCAAACAAAAGCTTTTGTACAAAGTACCGTATTTTCACGACCATAAAGCGCACTTAAAAGTCTTATATTTTCTCCAAAATGGACGGGGCGCCTTATAATACGGCGCGCCTTATGTGTGCACAGAGTTCCAAAATTTGTAAATGTTGTTGTGTGACTTTGATGAGCGCTCCGCTTGACTGACTGGGAGCATTTCCTGCCGACAC